>NC_140974.1:72272736-72322736 GCF_056783735.1 Eptatretus burgeri | reverse complement strand
ATACAGTACACATTGCTTGTGGCAGGCCTATTCAGGTGTGGTAGACTGTCCAGTTGAGGTTGAAGGCTCACAAGATGAAATGGAGGCTAATTCACTTAGGATATTTTTGAAGAATTTCATGATGGAGACTTGAGTGGCTGCCTTCATTTTCTGTTCGTGGACCTCCTCGTAACATTTCAGGACATACTCCATCTCCCTACGCACCTTGGAATTTATCATGCAGTGGGGATCGTGCTCATCACGAATAACTCTCTCATAATGTCTGAGCATGAACAACTCATTCAGAATGACGGAGCACGAACCACTCACTCAGGATGACGTGGCGTGGCAAAAGCGTCCACAGTGTGTGAACAATTCGCTCAGAATGACATAGCATGGTTGTTGTTGTTTTTGTTGGATTAAATCTGCGCTGTAGCGAAAACGCATTATCAGAACACGCGCTACCTTTTAGCAACTGCCAACTGTGCATCCCGATCGGGACACAAACTGTACCGGCGTTGACTTTAGGGCGCTCGGCAAGCGGCTTAAGCACTCAAGCACGCACTCCAATTAAATGGTTAAGGACGGCTGGCTTGGCAAGCGATAGCTCTGTTCGAATGTCCAAACTATGTCCAAATTGGACAAATGAACACTTTATCAAGAGTCAGAACTGCTGTTAAGTTCAATTTTGGAATTCCCCTTAGTTTAAGAGATTCTCGAGGTTATGGTATGTGCGGAAATGAAATAAAGCCACTAACGCTGCCGTCTCCAGGTGCTTATAAGCACTGCAATGTACCCGGCGATTCGTAGCGATGTTGAACAGGCATTCAATAATATGAGTGAGGAAAGTGATGAAAAAAATTATTTTTAAGAAACCATTGTGGCCTGTTCCAAGTCGAAGCATGGTTGAGCAGGCCAAAAAACATGGCAGCTTCAGACCCCAGCGAGGTAATCCAGGACATGTCTGGAGGATAGATACTACAGAGTCTTTCAGGAAGGAAAACAGGGAATTTGAAGGAAGTGGGTCTGGGGTAGATTAACGGGGGAAGAAAAGATCGAGGTTTTGGATGGGGGAAGAGAAGAGATGGTGGTGAACAGCTTTTTTGAAAACCTGAAGGGAAGAGTTGGATGGAAGAGAGTGTGGGAGTTTTCTTCAGAGGTGGGAAAAAAGAGGAATGAAAGAGTGAAGGTGAGCAGTGATTCTTGATTTTCGTAGTTTCACCAGAAGTGGGTTTTTGGGAGACGTAGAGCGTCGTGCGGAAATATGGGGGGGGGGGCATATCACAGACAGAGCAGAGTGGGGTGGGGGCGGCGCGTGGCGAGGCCCGAGAGGAGACTGTAGAAGACAGTCTTGTATATAAAAATTAAAAGGCACTTCCATGATGGGCTCAGTGCTCCCAGGACCAACTTTTCACAACATTTTGAGCCATTAGTTTTGACTTTAAGCTAAATGTTGTCATGTCTGAGTACCAATTACTGTTAACATGGTATGCCTTCAGCGCCGGGACCTTTCATCCCAGGAAATGCCCAAACGGTCTCTTACTGCACTGTGTTCAGTTATTTTTTATTTACGGTTACTGTTCCCCAAGAATCTTTCAAATGAGCCAAAATTGACAGCACATGCACAGAAAGCAAATGGATCGAACACATTTTCTTAACTTTTAAAGGGTTTAATTTGTAAAGAAAAGCACAGGGAAGAGGGCAGACAAGACACTATCATAAATGTTTTGAACCAAGTGAATCAAAAGACACAAAGAGGGAAATGGGGACAGACAAACTTTTATACAATGATGAAAAACATAGCGTGGAACCGATCCCACAGGTCTCATGTTTTGCAGGTGGAGACTTTCCCTTGTCTATGATGTGCAGATGCATGAATCGATGCAGAATGCAGTCCACTTTGGAAGCCAGAAGCGAGATGACAAGAGACAGTGATGAAGTCAGTCCAAAGACGAAGTAAAGCAGCCACGAGCAGCACCAGCAACGAGTAGCACCCAATATGCAGAAAACCAAACAGAGCACGATGAAGTGAACCAACTACGAGGAGCGCCAGCGACAATCAGCCCCTCAAAGAGCCCTCGTGGCCCTCTTTTTTTTCCTTTCAAGACGAGGCCTTCTTGTCGGCCCTTCATCTTCCTCCTCAAAGCGCTTCTTTGCACCGCATGCACATGTAGTTCCCCTGTCTGTCCTCTACCTTTGAGGTCCTTCTTCTTCCTCTCCAGTGAGGTCACTTCTTCCCCTCTCCAACAACAGGGTGAAATACAAGCATGCTTGGGTCAATCCCAAACTTCTTCAGAGAAAATCACAATCACCTTCTGCCTCACAAAACTCTCCCGTGACCCACCCTCTCATCATCCTCTTCCTCCTCTTTGGCCGAGTCCTCTCCCTCTTCCTCCTCCTGGGTGTCTCACCCACGGGTCGGCCCCAATAAAAATAAATCTTATCTTATCTTATCCTTTGCTTTGTCTTATCCATGTCAGTTGCCACTTCATGGAAGAAGCTTGTCTACATGGTAGCTTGTCAAAGTAGCATCATCATAACTAGTTAGTATAATAATACGAGTTCCATTACAAAGGGCTTCAACGCAGGAGGAGGCCATGAGGCCCATCTCCACCTGTGCTAGTATAACCAACCTATAGTTGTGTGTCTGCTCTGTCCTTTTTAGATGCGGAGTGTTAAGCAAGGACGCGGCATGTACCATTCTTTAAATCTTTGATATGACTCAGTCGGGACTCGAACCAACAACTTCTCAGACTCAAATCAGACGCTCTAACCATTCCACCACCACCGATACTGGTGAAATAGCAATGCAATTGCTTTAAAAATGGAATGGCCCAGTAGAGCAATGTATTTATTCTCACGGTCAATACAGAGCTGTGTACAATCTACATAGTACAACATCTTGTTTCAGTAGAATACATGTCCTAATATATATATATATATATATATATATATATATATATATATATATATATATATATATATATATATATATATATATATATATATATATATATATATATATATATATATATATACCGTAGACGTCATTTAAATTCACCCACCTTCTTTGTCATTCATACGTACCACCACCATGCAGTTACGGGCATGCTTTTCTGGCAAGAGGAGACACAACAATTGGATCGGTGTACAAGAAGGCGGTGTATCGCGAGTATACCGATGAGACCTTCACGGAGCGAGTCCAACGTGGGCCTAAAGAGGAGCACCTAGGAATTCTCGGTAAATTTGAAATGACCGGTTGTCATTGAGATGGTAAGAACAACAATTATAGGTTCATGACTAAAGAAATCTAATGAAGAAAATGGACTTAAACAGTTGGAATTTGCAATCATTGTGCAAGGCTCTGTTATTACTCCCTGAGCTGAAATAAACAAATTTTCATACTTTGTCCCTCACCCAGTATTACAGAAATTCACAATGTTTTGAAACCTGCACAGGCCCGGTACTGGAGGCTGAGGTTGGTGAACGCTTAGAGGTGGTGTTCAAAAACATGGCGAGCAGGCCATACAACATACACGCGCATGGAGTGTACGAGCAAGAAGATTCGTGCCACATCCCACCAGTTTACCCCGGTCGGTAGGAGTTAGTGGGCATAAGCAGACAGAGAAGGAAATTTAGAGAGCCACCGACAGCATTTTGGGTGCAGCTCATAATTATTATGATAAGTGTGTGAATACGAGGTGCCTTTTAAAATTTTGAGCCACTGACCCAATCCCTCGTCAATTTTCAATGTGAGGACTGCATTAGAGTGCGATGACATCACCATCGAGATAAAGCATGGTCATTCCTGTAATGTGGCTCTAAAATAGTTAAGAGTCTGTTCACTTATCTGGGCTGATGATCACCCACAGCCGTCCGTGCTCCTTTGAGACCCAGAGCTTTGCCAATCAAGTGATTGTTACCCCGTGCGCACGAAGCAAAAAGTGGGGTTAAGCAATTGGTTCATGTCTGCCTGTCTGTCTGTCTGTCTGTCTGTCTGTCTGTCTGTCTGTCTGTCTGTCTGTCTGTCTGTCTGTCTGTCTGCAAACATCAGTTTGTAATCGAGGAACAACTGATTTAAATTTATCGCCATATTTTAAACATGAATCGGAACATGAATCAAAAGACGAACCTGTTGTTAAACGATACTTTTTCTCTGAATTTGTCCTGATCACACATAAGTAGAGAGGAGTGAGATCTTTTTCTTTACGCTTTCTGCCTGCCTGGCAGTCAAACAGATTGAAAATCATTCCAAACAGGAAACGTACTGTTTTTAAAGACATCATAAAGGACACAAACAACAGGTACGAATAACTAATGTAATTTGTTCGATAGGGTGGTGGAATGGAAGGGGGTGGAGGGAGAGGGGGAGGGTAGGACAAGGGACGAGGGGGGGAGGTAAGGAGTGTTGTTGAAAGAGTGTGGGGGATTGCAGAATATCTAGGGGAGGGGGCGGTATATACTGCATCAAAGGCGGTAAATTCCAGAATTTATTTATTCGACTTTCACAATCTTTATTTTATTTAAATTGAATTAAGTACTTGAACACTGTAGAACACAGATTCCAATTCACAGTAACTGTAGAACACAAATTCCGTTTAGCAGTACTTGGACATGTTACATTGGCTGGTGTATAAGGGTTAATGGTGGTGTATAAGAATTAGGTGTGGTGTATAAGGGTTAATGGTTAATGTGGTGTATAAGGTGTGGTGTATAAGGTGTGGTGTATAAGGGTTAACTGACTTCTGGTTCTGGGTTTGGAGCATTGGCAGGTCTCCTTGGGGGCTCCCTGCTGACGATCTCAGAGTTAAGTTTCTGGTCGTTATTTGTCCCGTTTTAACTGTTTATTTTCTCACCTAAATGTTACTGTGTGTTCCTAGTTCGGTTTTGTTTCAAAAAATCATGCTATTTTGTGAGATTTCGTCAAACTTGTCTTACTGGGTGTTTGAGGCCTATCGTTGAGGCTTGAGGCCTACCCTTTGTTCCCCTCGGTGTACGATCGTGTTTATTTGTTTTTTCTCCCCATTATCTTCAATTTCTATCTTTCCCACTTTCTTAACATCCCCCATCCCAACTAATCACTCTATTTCTTATCTTAAAAAAACCCACCACCTTTCTCCAATTCTTCTTCTTCTTCTTCTTCATCTCCTCTTCTTCTTCCTCCTCTTCTTCTTCCTCAATTTTTTCTACAACACTTCCATGACCTAATCTGTTGAAACCTCTCTCAAACATTAATAATAATAACAAAAACGATCTCTTATAATGCTTCATCTTCCTCTTTCACACGTGTGGTACTCTTTACTGAATCAGAATGCACTACTCTTCTGCGATTTAAACAGAGTGCTCTCAAGTCGACCTCTCCTTCATACCTTGCCTAAAAAATCCAACTGTTACAGCATTCTTCTCTCCATTCTCTGAATTCACCTTTATTGCATCCCTCTAGAAATGTGTTTAATCGCATAACTGACCTAAAACTTTTTAAAACCCCAGTTTGCGATGAATGTTCGCTTTCCATCAACCATTCTTTTTTTCCAACTTCAGTGCCAACTCACTCCTCTCACCCCTCACTCTCAAAGCAACCATCCTACTCTTCTCCCTCCAAGCCTCCCTCTCACCTCTCTCAAAAACTCCCTCCTCACCTTTCTCACACCATTCATCCCCCTCACTCATCCTTCCCAAAGTTGCCCCCCCTCCCATCCACAAAGCTGCCTCTTTCCACTGCCCTCTCACCTCCATCTCTTCATTCCACATCCTCAAATCCTCAACTGCCTTCTCCCCCTCTCTTGTCCCCCCTCCCCCAAGCACCACAGAGCCTTTTCTCCTCCTCATTCTGCCCCCTCCCTTAGATATTCTGCAATCCCACACACTCTTTCAACAACACTCCTTACTTCCCCCCCTCATCCCTTGTCCTACCCTCCCCCTCTCCCCCCTCACCCCCTGCACCCAAAGCCTCCTCCCCAACCTCTTCATTAAAAGTATGGACCTCAAATATCTGGGGCCTTCGCTCAAACCTTTCAGATCTTTCCAAATAGGTTGCCACTGACAAACCAGACATAATCTGCCTAACAGAAACTTTCCTCCCCCAAGACTTGTCTGACTCCCAAGTATCTCTCGCTCGTTACTCCCTCCTTCAGTTTGACAGACCTGAGCCTCGCCCTGGTGGAAGAGTTGCTCTCTTCATCAAAGACTCTATTCCTCACTCTCTATGCACTGCCCTCACCCCCACACCCCCAGGAATACCTCTGGCTATGGCTTCCCCTCAACTCCCACCTCATGTTTATATGTGTACTGTACCGTCCACCTAACAGTGATGACTCCATCTACACCTCACGATCTGAAAACATGGACCAACTTCTATCTTCTCATCCAAACTTTCTCTTCCTCATATGTAGTGACTTCAATTGTCATCGTGCCAGTTGGCTAGGTGTGGGTACCTCTCTCACCTGTCATGGCACCTCAGCAAAAGCTTTCTGTGACTCATTGGGACTGACTCAATCGGTCCACTTCCCGACCGGGATCTCAACCAATGGTACTCCATCTCTCTGGCTGTTATCAGAGAACCACCTCACCGCCGTCGAGTCTGGCATTTCACTCAAGCCGACTGGCAGGGTCTCCAAGCAGCCCTCAAACTTATAGACTGGTCTCCTATCTCTACTTTCTCCAACATCAACTCTTCCTGGGAATTCTTTCAAAGAAACTTGCTTTCCCTCATGCACCGATTTATCCCCTCTCGTCTTCAGTTGTCCTACCCTTCCTCCCGCCCTTGGTTCACTGAAGCTTTAGTGAGGCAGTTGTCCTGAAACAACTTGCCTTTGTCTCATGGAAAGCAAACCCTACTGAGGGCAATCTCAGTTCCTTCCATAAAGCTCGGAACAAGTGTGTATCTCCCCTCAGGAGAGCCAGAAAACAACATCTTTGTCATCTCAAGTCTGAACTCTCAAACCTCTCTCCCTCCTCAAAATCCTGGTGGCGTCTAATCAAATCTGTTTCTGGTGTATGTTCCCCCTCCATCCCCTCCCTTACCTCAAATGGCAGCACTGCTGATAAAAAAAAAGCTGAATGCCTAAACTCGGTGTTTGCAGCTAAATCTTGTGTCCAAAACCCATCACTTTCTCTACCCACCTTACCCAGTCGCACCCAACTGTCCCTAGACTCTGTGTCCTTTTCTCCTGACAAGGTGGAGAGCTTGCTGTCAAACCTCGACTCAGATTCTGCAACCGTCCAGATGGCATCAGCCCACGTTTCCTCTAAGCCTGCTCTTCTGCTCTTGCTCACCCTCTCTCTGTTCTATTCACTCTCTCATTTGCTCAAGGCCATCTGCCATCTGCTTGGAAATCAGCAAACATCACTGCCCTGCATAAAAAAGGTGCAAAAACAGATCCCTGCAACTACAGACCAATCAGCCTTCTCCCAATGATCAGCAAGGTTATGGAATCCATCATCGCTTCAGACATTAAATCCTTCCTCTTCTCCAATGGCTTGATTTCTGATCATCAATTTGGTTTCAGACCAGGTCACTCTACCCTGGATATGCCGCTTCTGCTCTCCCAACAATGGATGGAAGCCCTCAATGCCAGACAGGAAATCTGAGCCGTATCCCTGGTTATATCACGTGCTTTTGACACAGTCTGGCACCCTGCCCTACTCACCAAACTCTCTTCCCATGGTATCCAAGGCCATCTCCACTCATGGCTCGCAGACTTCCTCTCCTGTCACAGTCAATGTGTGGCCCTAAATGGAGTTCTTTCATCCCCCCCCCCCCTTCCTGTCCAGGCTGGAGTTCCTCAAGGTAGCGTTTTGGGCATTGTTCTTCTTCTGGTTTTCATCAATGATCTCTCCGACTCTCTGGAAAATCCTATATATCTCTTTGCTGATGACTCCACCCTCTGTCGTACCATCGGTCATCCCTCAGACCGGCAAACAGCAGCTTCTCCACTCACTGCTGATCTGGATAAAATCACAAACTGGTCCAACACGTGGAGCACGTCTTTCAATCCGGACAAATCTCACACTCTCACTATGTCTCTTCGAAAGGACCATTTAGAAACCCCCCCCCCCCATCCACTTTCTCAACAATCCTCTGGAAGAAGTCCTTTCCTTCAAGCTTCTTGGGTCTCACTATCTGCCATGACCTTTCCTGGAAAAGCCACATTTCAAACCTCACCTCCAAAGCCAGTCACCGACTGGGAATCCTCCGTCGTGCAAGGTCCTTCCTCGGCCCACCTGAGCTCCTGACCACTTACAAAGCTTTTGTCCGCAGCCTGATGGAATACTGCTCTCCACTCTGGGCTGGTGCTCCTGCCTCTCACAATTCTCGGCTTCACGCTGTAGAAACCAAGGCATTTCGGATCATTGGCATCTCCCGCAATGAGGCTGAGTCTTTGGGCCTCTCACTCAATCACCGCAGGTTGGTCGGTGGTCTTTCTGTCTTCTACCGTCTCCTCTCCAGCCTCGCCCCCCCCCTGCTCTCTCTGTGATTTGTCCCCACCACATTTCCGCAGGGCGCTAAAGGTCCGCCAACAACCCCCTTCTGGTAAAACTACCAAAATCACGAATCACTGCTCACCTTCACTCTTTCATTCCTCTTTTTCCCGCCTTTGGAATAAACTCCCTCACTCTATTCATTCCCATTCTTCCCTCCAGGCCTTCAAAACAGCTGTTCACCACCACCTCTTATCATCCCCCATCCAAATCCTCGATCTTTTCTACCCCTGATAATCCACCCAAGCCCACCTCCTTCAAATTCCCTGCTTTCCTTCCTGAAAGTCCCTGTAATGTCCATCTTCTATTCCCCATGTTCCCTGTCCCATCCCTCTCCCTTCCTCAGATCTCCAAATGTCTCTGTTCCCCACTATTTTGTCCTTCCCACTCCCTCCCCTCCTGTCTCATGCCCCCCCTTGATGTGCGTTGTGTGTTAGCTCTCATACGAGCCTCGATAATGGTAAACAAAAAAAAAATGGTCGTGTGGAAGGGTTAATGGTGGTGGAAAAAGGGTTAATGGTGATGTGTAAGGGTTAATGGTGGTGTATAGGGTTTAATGGTGGTGTTTAAGGGATAAGGGTGGTGTTTAAGGGATAAGGGTGGTGTATAAGGGTTAAGGGTGGTGTATAAGTGTGGTGTATAAGGATAAAGGGTGGTGTATAAGGGTTAATGGTGATGTGTGAGGGTTAATGGTGATGTGTAAGGGTTAATGGTGGTGTATTAGGGTTAAGGGTGGTGTTTAAGGGATAAGGGTGGTGTATAAGGATTAAGGGTGGTGTATAAGGGTTAATGGTGGTGTATAAGGGTTAAGGGTGGTGTATAGGGGTTAAGGGTGGTGTATAAGGGTTAAGGGTGGTGTATAAGGGTTAATGGTGATGTGTGAGGGTTAATGGTGATGTGTAATGGTTAATGGTGATGTGTAAGGGTTAATGGTGGTGTATTAGGGTTAAGGGTGGTGTTTAAGGGATAAGGGTGGTGTATAAGGATTAAGGGTGGTGTATAAGGGTTAATGGTGGTGTATAAGGGTTAAGGGTGGTGTATAGGGGTTAAGGGTGGTGTATAAGGGTTAAGGGTGGTGTATAAGGGTTAATGGTGGTGTATAAGGGTTAATGGTGGTGTATAAGGGTTAAGGGTGGTGTATAAGGGATAAGGGTGGTGTATAAGGATTAAGGGTGGTGTATAAGTGTGGTGTATAAGGATAAAGGGTGGTGTATAAGGGTTAATGGTGATATGGTGATGTGTAATGGTTAATGGTGATGTGTGAGGGTTAATGGTGATGTGTAATGGTTAATGGTGATGTGTAAGGGTTAATGGTGGTGTATAAGGGTTAAGGGTGGTGTATAAGGATAAAGGGTGGTGTATAAGGGTAATGGTGGTGTTTAAGGGATAAGGGTGGTGTATAAGGATTAATGGTGGTGTATAAGAATTAGGTGTGGTGTATATGGGTTAAGGGTGGTGTATAAGGGTTAAGGGTGGTGTATAAGGGTTAAGGGTGGTGTATAACGGTTGTGTATAAGGGTTAAGGGTGGTGTATAAGGGTAATGGTGGTGTTTAAGGGATAAGGGTGGTGTATAAGGATTAATGGTGGTGTATAAGGGTTAATGGTGGTGTATAAGGGTAATGGTGGTGTTTAAGGGATAAGGGTGGTGTATAAGGATTAATGGTGGTGTATAAGGATTAATGGTGGTGTATAAGGGTAATGGTGGTGTTTAAGGGATAAGGGTGGTGTATAAGGATTAATGGTGGTGTATAAGAATTAGGTGTGGTGTATATGGGTTAAGGGTGGTGTATAAGGGTTAAGGGTGGTGTATAAGCGATAAGGGTGGTGTGTAAGGGTTAAGGGTGGTGTATAAGGGTTAAGGGTTGTGTATAAGGGTTAAGGGTGGTGTATAACGGTGGTGTATAAGGGTTAAGGGTGGTGTATAAGGGTAATGGTGGTGTTTAAGGGATAAGGGTGGTGTATAAGGATTAATGGTGGTGTATAAGAATTAGGTGTGGTGTATATGGGTTAAGGGTGATGTATAAGGGTTAAGGGTGGTGTATAAGGGTAATGGTGGTGTTTAAGGGATAAGGGTGGTGTATAAGGATTAATGGTGGTGTATAAGAATTAGGTGTGGTGTATATGGGTTAAGGGTGATGTATAAGGGTTAAGGGTGGTGTATAAGGGCTAAGGGTGGTGTATAAGGGTTAAGGGTGGTGTATAAGCGATAAGGGTGGTGTATAAGGGTTAAGGGTGGTGTATAAGCGATAAGGGTGGTGTGTAAGAATTAGGTGTGGTGTATAAGGGTGAAGGGTTGTGTATAAGGGTTAACGGTTGTGTATAAGGGTTAAGGGTGGTGTATAAGCGATAAGGGTGGTGTGTAAGGGTTAAGGGTGGTGTATAAGGGTTAAGGGTGGTGTATAAGGGTTAAGGGTGGTGTATAAGGGTTAAGGGTGGTGTATAAGGGTTAAGGGTGGTGTATTAGGGTTAAGGGGGGGGTATAAGGGTTAAGGGTGGTGTGTAAGCGTGAAGTGTTGTGTATAAGCGATAAGGGTGGTGTGTAAGGGTTAAGGGTTGTGTGTAAGGGTTAAGGGTTGTGTATAAGGGTTAAGGGTGGTGTATAAGGGTTAAGGGTGGTGTATAAGGGTTAAGGGTGGTGTATAAGGGTTAAGGGTGGTGTATAAGGGTGAAGGGTGGTGTATAAGGGTTAAGGGTGGTGTATTAGGGTTAAGGGTCGTGTATAAGGGTTAAGGGTGGTGTATAAGGGTTAAGGGTGGTGTATAAGGGTTAAGGGTGGTGTGTGAGGGTTAATGGTGATGTGTAATGGTTAATGGTGATGTATAAGGGTTAAGGGTGGTGTTTAAGGGATAAGGCTGGTGTATAAGGGTTAAGGGTGGTGTATAAGCGATAAGGGTGGTGTGTAAGAATTAGGTGTGGTGTATAAGGGTGAAGGGTGGTGTATAAGCGATAAGGGTGGTGTGTAAGGGTTAAGGGTGGTGTATAAAGGTTAAGGGTGGTGTATAAGGGTTAAGGGTTGTGTATAAGGGTTAAGGGTGGTGTATAAGGGTTAAGGGTGGTGTATAAGGGTTAAGGGTGGTGTATAAGGGTTAAGGGTGGTGTATAAGGGTTAAGGGTGGTGTATAAGGGTTAAGGGTGGTGTATAAGCGATAAGGGTGGTGCATAAGGGTTAAGGGTTGTGGATAACGGTTAAGGGTGGTGTGCGAGGGTTAATGGTGATGTGTAATGGTTAATGGTGATGTATAAGGGTTAAGGGTGGTGTTTAAGGGATAAGGGTGGTGTATAAGGATTAAGGGTGGTGTATAACGGTGGTGTATAAGGGTTAAGGGTGGTGTATAAGGATAAAGGGTGGTGTATAAGGGTAATGGTGGTGTTTAAGGGATAAGGGTGGTGTATAAGGATTAATGGTGGTGTATAAGAATTAGGTGTGGTGTATATGGGTTAAGTGTGGTGTATATGGGTTAAGGGTGGTGTATAAGGGTTAAGGGTGGTGCATAAGTGATAAGGGTGGTGTGTAAGGGTTAAGGGTGGTGTGTAAGGGTTAAGGGTTGTGTATAAGGGTTAAGGGTTGTGTATAAGGGTTAAGGGTTGTGTATAAGGGTTAAGGGTGGTGTATAAGGGTTAAGGGTGGTGTATAAGGGTTAAGGGTGGTGTATAAGGGTTAAGGGTGGTGTATAAGGGTTAAGGGTGGTGTATAAGGGTTAAGGGTGGTGCATAAGGGTTAAGGGTGGTGTATAAGGGTTAAGGGTGGTGTATAAGCGATAAGGGTGGTGTATAAGGCTTAAGGCTGGTGTATAAGGGTTCAGCGTGGTGTATAAGCGATAAGGGTGGTGTGTAAGAATTAGGTGTGGTGTATAAGGGTTAAGGGTAGCGTATAAGCGATAAGGGTCGTGTGTAAGGGTTAAGGGTGGTGTATAAGGGTTAAGGGTTGTGTATAAGGGTTAACGATGGTGTATAAGCGATAAGGGTCATGTGTAAGGGTTAAGGGTGGTGTATAAGGGTTAAGGGTTGTGTATAAGGGTTAAGGGTGGTGTATAAGGGTTGTGTATAAGGGTTAAGGGTGGTGTATAAGGGTTAAGGGTTGTGTATAAGGGTTAAGGGTGGTGTATAAGGGTTAAGGGTGGTGTATAAGGGTTAAGGGTGGTGTATAAGGGTTAAGGGTGGGGTATAAGCGATAAGGGTGGTGTGTAAGGGTTAAGGGTGGTGTATAAGGGTTAAGGGTTGTGTATAAGGGTTAAGGGTGGTGTATAAGGGTTAAGGGTGGTGTATAAGGGTTAAGGGTGGTGTATAAGGGTTAAGGGTGGTGTATAAGGGTTAAGGGTGGTGTATAAGGGTTAAGGGTGGGGTATAAGCGATAAGGGTGGTGTGTAAGGGTTAAGGGTGGTGTATAAGGGTTAAGGGTTGTGTATAAGGGTTAAGGGTGGTGTATAAGGGTTAAGGGTGGTGTATAAGGGTTAAGGGTGGTGTATAAGTGATAAGGGTGGTGTGTAAGAATTAGGTGTGGTGTATAAGGGTGAAGGGTTGTGTATAAGGGTTAAGGGTGGTGTATAAGCGATGAAGGGTGGTGTGTCAGGGTTAAGGGTGGTGTATAAGGGTTAAGGGTGGTGTATAAGGGTTAAGGGTTGTGTATAAGGGTTAAGGGTTGTGTATAAGGGTGAAGGGTGGTGTATAAGGGTTAAGGGTGGTGTATAAGGGTTAAGGGTGGTGTATAAGGGTGAAGGGTGGTGTATAAGGGTTAAGGGTGGTGTATAAGGGTTAAGGGTGGTGTATAAGGGTTAAGGGAGGTGTATAAGGGATAAGGGTGGTGTATAAGGGTTAAGGGTGGTGTATAAGGGTTAAGGGTGGTGTATAAGGGTTAAGGGTGGTGTATAAGGGTTAAGGGTGGTGTATAAGGGTTAAGGGTGGTGTATAAGCGATAAGGGTGGTGTGTAAGAATTAGGTGTGGTGTATAAGGGTTAAGGGTGGTGTATAAGCAATAAGGGTGGTGTGTAAGGGTTAAGGGTGGTGTATAAGCGATAAGGGTGGTGTGTAAGGGTTAAGGGTGGTGTATAAGGGTTAAGGGTGGTGTATAAGGGTTAAGGGTGGTGTATAAGGGTTAAGGGTGGTGTATAAGTGATAAGGGTGGTGTGTAAGAATTAGGTGTGGTGTATAAGGGTGAAGGGTTGTGTATAAGGGTTAAGGGTGGTGTATAAGCGATAAGGGTGGTGTGTAAGGGCTAAGGGTGGTGTATAAGGGTGAAGGGTGGTGTATAAGGGTTAAGGGTGGTGTATAAGGGTTAAGGGTTGTGTATAAGGGTTAAGGGTTGTGTATAAGGGTGAAGGGTGGTGTATAAGGGTTAAGGGTGGTGTGTAAGAATTAGGTGTGGTGTATAAGGGTTAAGGGTGGTGTATAAGCAATAAGGGTGGTGTGTAAGGGTTTAGGGTGGTGTATAAGGGTTTAGGGTGGTGTATAAGGGTTAAGGGTGGTGTATAAGGGTTAAGGGTGGTGTATAAGGGTTAAGGGTGGTGTATAAGGGTTAAGGGTGGTGTATAAGGGTTAAGGGTGGTGTATAAGGATTAAGGGTGGTGTATAAGCGATAAGGGTGGTGTGTAAGGGTTAAGGGTGGTGTATAAGGGTTAAGGGTTGTGTCTAAGGGTTAAGGGTGGTGTATAAGCGATAAGGGTGGTGTGCAAGGGTTAAGGGTTGTGTATAAGCGATAAGGGTGGTGTATAAGGGTTAAGGGTGGTGTATAAGGGTTAAGAGTGGTGTATAAGGGTTAAGGGTGGTGTATAAGGGTTAAGGGTGGTGTATAAGGGTTAAGGGTGGTGTATAAGGGTTAAGGGTGGTGTATAAGGGTTAAGGGTTGTGTATAAGGGTTAAGGGTTGTGTATAAGGGTTAAGGGTTGTGTATAAGCGATAAGGGTGGTGTGCAAGGGTTAAGGGTGGTGTATAAGAATTAGGTGTGGTGTATAAGCGATAAGGGTGGTGTGTAAGGGTTAAGGGTGGTGTATAAGGGTTAAGGGTTGTGTATAAGGGTTAAGGGTTGTGTATAAGGGTTAAGGGTGGTGTATAAGGGTTAAGGGTGGTGTATAAGGGTTAAGGGTGGTGTATAAGGGTTAAGGGTGGTGTATAAGGGTTAAGGGTGGTGTATAAGCGATAAGGGTGGTGTGTAAGACTACAACAGTGCTAAATTTTTGGAATGTTTTTTTTTTTTAAACGATCTTTAAAATCATTTTCTTTACATTGAAGTATACATCTGAACACCATGTGGGGTAACATGTTCTATGAGCTCTAGTTATCTTTGTGGAACCATTATGTACGTGTCGAGAAGAGTGTTCCTGTAACACCACGGGTGATGGGTATAAGGTACATGAGGTATATCAGGGTGGGTGATGCTCGCTTGTGGTAGACAAGTGCACAGCTTGGAAGGTATCTTAACAGATTACTGTATATTTTTAATTTCTAACATGTTCCACATTATAGAATCAAGGTTTATATCCCTGTGGTGTTCGATTTACATGATAAACAATCACAGTGAGCTTGCTACACAACCACTTCGTTACTTACAACCTTTTATCTTTTTTTTCCATGCTGCTGTGTGTTTGTGGGTCGTTTATAAGAATACTGCGGATGTTCAAATACTAATCTTTTCCAACCAATAAAATAAGTTTCCTTATGGGGAAATGATCAATACTGATGGACAACTGCTGAAGCACAGCAACACTAATACGTCTCACTACCCTCCACTATTTAAGAGAGGGAAGATCAAAATGGTCTCTGGAAAGTTTTGTCAGTCAGAGAGGGCATGTTTGAGAGAGCTCCTGTATGAGTGTAATCTCCAGATGGACATCTCTGTGTGTTTTAACCTAAACTTTAATATTTTCACATCTTCAGTGCTACTCGATAGTATCTATTAATTATCTACAGAAGTGTGCTAAACTCCCTTCCCTCTCTTCAAATGGCACCACAGCCGACTCCGCTTATGAGAAGGCAGAATTCCTCAATTCTGTGTTTGCTTCCAAATCTTGTATGTTCCAACCTCTCTCTCTGTCTCTGTCTCTGTATCTGTATCTGTCCCCAACCTTCCCTGTTGTACCCAACTGCTCCTGGACTCTGTATATTTTGCACTGGAGAAGGTTCTTTCAACCCTCGACTCTGAGTCTGCAACTGCAACTGGTCTGGCCGGCATCAGCTCACGTGTCCTAAAAAACTTGCTCTGCTGCTCTTGCACTTCCTCTATCTGCCCCTTTCACCCCGTCATTTGCGCTCGGTCATCTTCCATCTGCTAGGAAATCCGACAAAATCACTACAAAACATAAACTAGAATGGTACTCGGTAGAGAGTATACCTCTGCTAGACTGAACAGTTGACGTTTTGTATACCACTGATAGGCCAGATCTGGATCCGGACCGGAACCAAAATCAAATCACCTTGTTCTTGTTACCTAACCAACTCATCCACCAATTCTTGTCATAACTCGTCCACAACTTTGTTGAGATATCGTGCTATGTATCGTTTTTGGCGTTATCTCTCAATGGTGAAGAATCACTTAAAAATTTGAGTATCCAGATCCAGATCTTCACCAAAATCGAATCGATTCGTCCTTGTCAAACACCCAACCTGTCTATCAAGATTTGTCCAAGTCAGTACACAACCTGTTGAGATATCAAGATATATATATATATATATATATATATATATATATATATATATATATATATATATATATATATATATATATATATATATATATATATATATATATATATATATATATATATATATATATATATATATATATATATATATATATATATATATGTTTTAACTTGATCACTCAATGGTGAAGAATCACTTTTAAAATTCTCAGATTTGGATCTTCACCAAACTGAATCAATTCATTCTTGTCACACACGCAACCTATCCACCAAGTTTTGGCTGAACCCATCCACAACCTTTTGAGATATCGTGCTTCGTATATCGGTTTTACCCTTATCACTCAATTGTGATGAATCGCTTAAAAAGGTTCTCATAGCCGGATCTGAGTCTTCATTAATATCTCATAAATTAGTCCAAGTTACACACCCAACCAGTCCACCAAATTTTGTCCAAATCAGTCCCCAACTTTTTGAGATATCCTGTTCACAGACAAACAAACAGACAAACAGGGGAGAAAACATTACATCCGTCCACCTTCGGTGATGGAAGTAAAAAGGTGCAAAAACTGATCAGCTTACTTCTAATCATCAGCAAGGTCATGGAATCCATCATTGCAGTTGGTCTGAAATCATTCCTTTTTCTCCAACAACCTCATCTCAGATCAACAATTCAGATTCAGACCACGTCACTCCACCTTGGACATGCTGCTTCGACTCTCCAAACAATGGTGGAGGCCCTCAATGTCAGAAGTGAGATGATAGCCGTCTCCCTGGACACATCTCGAGATTTTGAGACAATCTGGCATCCTGCCTTGCTCTTCAAACTCTCTGCTGATGGAATCTGAGGCCGACTCCACTCTTGGAGTCTCCATTACTGACTTCCTCCACTCTTGTAGTCAACATGTCACTCTCAATGGAACCCATTCATCTCCTCTCCCTGTCAAGGCTGGAGTACCCCCAAGGCAGTGTTGTTGGCCTCATCCTCTCCCTAATCTTCATCAATGATCTATCCGACTCTGGAAAATCCTCTTTATCAATTTGCTGATAACTCCACTCTCTGCCCTGACATCCCTCATCCCTCTGACAGACAGGCAGCAGCCTCTTCCCTCTCCTCAGACTTTAACAAAATCACAAACTGGTCAAACACTTGGAAGAGGTCTTTCATTCCTGAGAAATCTCTCACACTCACTCACTCTCTCCGAAAAGACGATACTACAAAACCTTCTATCTCCTTTCTGAACAATTTTGGTTTGAGTGAGGTTCAGTCAGTCAAACACTTGGATCTCACTCTGAGTCATGATCTCTCTTGGGCAAGTCACATTTCCAAGCTGGCTTCCAAAGTCATACACAGACTGGGCATCCTCCATCATGCAAAGTCCTTCCTTGGCACACCTGAGCTCCACCTACAAGGATTTCATCTGAGCTTGCAGCCTCTTCCCTTTCCATGTTTTGTCACACCCCTCCCCCTCTCCCCCGAAGTATCGGCAGGAAGCATGTGATCCACCAGCAACCCCCTCCTCGTGAAACTGCCTAAATCCAGAATCACTGCTCACCTTCACTCCTTTATTCCTCTTTTTCCCCACCTTTGGAACAAACCCCCCACACTCTCTTCAATCCCACTCTTCCCTCCAGATCTTTAAGTCAGCTGTTCACCACCATCTCAAGTCATCCAAAATCATGATCTTTTCTACACCCATTAAACCACTCCCGAAATTTTATGTATTTATCCATATCGTCCACCCTTTTTGCTCTCCCTCCTCCTCATCGTTGCCTGCATCTCTTGTTTCTCCATGTCCTTTCTCCCTCCGCCCTGCTGTTGGTGTTTCCCTTATCTTCTGCTGTTCCCTTTGTTGTGTTGTGTCCTGATTGTTTCCCCCCCAAAAAAATATGTGCATATTGCAAAAGGGAGTTGTCCATGTTAGCTGCCCTTCATGCTCGGAGTATGCATCACGAAATTGTCGGTCTATCAACACAGAGGAAAAACAGTGTAGACATTGATGCACGATTCATCTGTCGTTTTGCCTTGTTTTCTCTCCTATTGCTCTGTACTCCATAACACCTTGCTCTGTACGTGCTCCACTCAGGAAACACAACAACATATCGCTGGTTTATAGCCGAGTGGTGGGGACCAACTGAGAATGACCCAGACTGCCTTACTTGGGCTTATTATTCCACTGTCAACCCCAACAAGGTATGACCTACAGATAGTAACATGTGAAGATATTACATCATACAGTACAAGGCATTATCATCATCATCATCATCATTAATATTCTCCACTCTTTCTACAGAGTGTCAGTGCTGCCGTAGCAATTCCTGTGTAAGGGTTACGGTGGATGGTTTGCCATTGTCTTCGCAACAGTCAGGACTGGAACATATAATTTATTCAGGGTGCTAGCAATAGCTCACCTGCTCTTCGTGAAGGACACCGTGAGATCTTCAATGTCCACCAACTAATCCCGGCAGCCAGGATGCTCAATTTCACGTCTATCCGAGGGACGGCACAGACATTGATGAATCGCACCGCCTGCGAAACACCGGGGTGACCGTTGATAGCTGGGTCAAGATTCAAACTCAGGTTAGACTGCTCAAAGGCGAGTGTGCATACCTCGAGGGCTTCGGCTATCATGCCCGAACACAGGCACCATAGCAGTACCAGAAGACAGCCAATAGTTAAAATATTCACCTTTTATCCGCCATAGTGTTTGAAAACTATGATTAAGGCTATATACACTGTGCTCTTGATACAGAGTGTATGTATGTACCTCATAACACATCACATATACAACTTCAACTCGGATGCAATGGCAAACCATCCAGTTTCTTCTGCTTTGCTTGAAAAGCATCTTTCCACATTGCAAACAGGTACTTGGACCTCCAGGTAATTCATGATGATGAAGGAGTTATTGAATTAGTTTGGAAGAAACGTTTTTTTGTCTGAACAAGGACCTATAGGTAACTGAGTTATTGAAGGACACCGTGAGATGGTGTTGGCGACGTCGCAATGGATGGGAGTGCCGGAAGTAGAAGTTAAGTTGGTGGAAGGGATGTACAAGGGAATGAAGGGAAGAGTCTTGGTTGGTCCTGGGATGTCTGAGGAGTTCAGCGTGAATATCGGTTTGATGCAGGGAAGCCCTCTCGGCCCACTCTTGCTTATCATGGTGATGAAGGTGAGCTTGAGGGGTAGTATGGGGAGGATGTTGTGTGCAGACTATGTGGCTGTTGTGGCGGAGAAGAGACGGGAGACACAGGAAGTACTGGGGGAGTGGAAGGAGGCATTTGAGAAACATGGGCTGAAGATGAGTATGGAGAAGATTGAGGTGATGTGGGTCGAGCGGCAGAGAAAATAAATAAATACCAGGTTCGAGGAGAAGGAAATCATACAGGGAAATAGGTTTAAGTATCTGGGAGGAACAGTGACTGCAGATGGTAAGTTGGAGGCAGAGATGATAATGAGTTTTCAGGTGTGTGTGAATGGGTGGAGGAGGGTGGAGGGAGTCATGCCAGACTGAAAGATATCAAGGAAATTAAAAGGGAAAGTTTTTTTTGGTCACTTTTGTGATTCTGGCCTACCTTAATGCTCTTATAACAGTAGCACTGACATAGAGACAACAGAAATTGCAGGTATGTGAGAACAACTGTCAGGAGGATTGTGGGAGTGAAGAGGGTGGATAGGAGGATGGATGAACTGAGGGAGGAGATTGGTGTGCAGATGAGCTTGACGGGGGAGATTGGAGAAATGTCGGCTGAAGTGGACTGGACACTATGGATGGAGGAAGAGAGAATGGCAGAGTGGACAGGTTGAGGGAGCAAGGTAGGGGGAAAAGCAAGGTAGGAGGTTGGCCATTGTTGAGATGGGAAGATTGAGTGAGGAGGGATATCAATAAGGTGGGAGTGGCGGCAGAGTGGAGGGAGATGGCTGAGGGCAGGGTGAAGTGGAGGTGTGTTGTGGTGTGTGAGGTAGGGCAGAAGCTTGGTGCCGTTGGACCTCACCCCTTATGAAGGGAAGAGAAGGAGAAGACATAGGGATTGAATTTGTTTGGAAGAATGTTTTTTTTGGCTGAACAAGAAGAATTACAATACCGGAATCATGGTGTCTACAATGTCCACTGTAGTTAACCACTGGTCATTCTAAATCGCCTTTTCACTTCTGGAACCTTCTTTCGTACCATTCCAATTTTTGATGTCAAGCCGAGCACTTATTTTAAACAGGTCTAATATGAAAAAAAGAAGTTTACAAGTGAGAATTATCTGTTCAAAAAATTACATTACATTTAATTATACGGTAAAACATCTTGTTTGAGCAATGCCGTACCTATGTAGTGATTTGTGAACCTTCAAATTCCTATGATCTGTTCCTTAATTCCTCCTGTCAACCTCTGATACTTACAGGACCTTCATAGTGGCCTAATTGGACCTGTGGTCACATGCAAGAAGGGAAAATTGCACCGAGAATCTGGGGAAGATGAAGATGGAGACGAAGATGATGATGATGATGATGATGATGATGATGATGATGATAGCCATCAGCGTGGAGGTAGACCAGGATGGGCACAAAAAATACGAAGATTCCGTGGCAAAGGTTGGGCTTTGGGAAGATCAATACATCATCAAAGAGGCTTGGCCTTAGGTCATCGCAACCCCATTGACCGAGACAACATTCACATCAGACGGAGATGGTGGGATCTAAAGACACTGCGGCGGTCAAGGCGAGAAGCAAGGGGTGTAGTTGCTGGAGCTGATCGTGCATTTGCACTGCTCTTTATGGTGTTTGACGAGAACCACTCCTGGTACCTGCGGGAGAACATCAATAGGTTTTGTGGGACTCCAAGTGCTGTGGACATGGAGGATGAAGATTTTATGGAGAGCAACAAGATGCACGGTAAGAAACATCACCAATAAACATGTTTGCCAGCATATAAACTGTTGCTTGCAAAATCACAATCCGTGGAACATTGATAGAAGGGAATTTGTGAAAGTGAAAGAAAAAGATGATCATGGGGTTGAAGGCAGATAATGACCCCATTATGTCCAGAAAAAGTGCGCATCAAAACAATTTAGCCCTCCACAAAACAAAGTTCACAGAAAGAGAAATCAGCAAAATGGTTCCTTTGTTTGAATGTGATCAATATCGTCTCTGTCTGTCACAGGTATAAATGGACTCATGTATGGAAACCTGCACGGGCTGGTCATGCATGCTGGAGAGAATGTGGATTGGTACCTCTTGGGGATGGGGGATGAGATCGATATCCACACTGCTCATTTCCATGGACAAGGATTTACCTACCAGGCATGAACCAATTAAAGGATGCACACAAAACCCACCTCACTAAGAAAACACCAACACAGCTACACCAGGCAACATGACAATCCAATTATTGTCCACTGGGAAAGGTTTTACTCGTATTTATGGATACATCCGAGCATCAAATTAGGGTACACAGGGATAAGAATGGTCTCTGGAATACGGCGAGATATGGTGGACGGAGACAGACATTTGAATTTAAATGTAAAAAGTTCATAATTTTGCAAAAGGGGGCAGCATGTAACAGAGCTACATTGTATGGGTGAAGGTAAACTTCATTTGTTATGAAAATAAGAAGCGTGTGTGTGTGTGTGTGTGTGTGTGTGTGTGTGTGTGTGTGTGTGTATGTGTGTGTGTGTGGCGGGTCCTACACGTGCAGATACACTACCGGCCAGAAGTTTTAGAACACCCCCATTTTTCCAGTTTTTACTGAAATTTAAGCAGTTCAAGTCCAGTGAATAACATGAAATGGTACAAAGCCAAGCGGTAAACTGCCAGAGGTTAAAAAACACAAGTTTATGTTACCAAAAACTGAAAAATAATGTAAACCTCAGAGTTGTTAAAAAGGCCCTTTTCAGGGAACAAGTCATGGGTTAGCAACTGCAGCTATTCTGCAGCAATGGAAGTAAATTAAGCCTTGAAAGTTGATGAAAACAATTCCTACAGGTGTCCCAACTTTTGTTGATTAGTTACAAACCCTCTGTCTGTATAAACGCAGTGTTGGAACAGACTGTGTTGCTCCAACCTCTGAAGGATTATTTGGACAATATTGCACTGCAGGAAGTAGTATGTTGCAATCATAATGGTGAGAAAAAGACAATTAACAAAGGAAGACAGACAGACCATTATAATCCTTAAAAGTGTAGGTCTTTCCTTTCGAGAAATTGCAAAGTAAGCCAAAGTGTCAGTAAGTACAGTTTCCTACACCATCAAAAATCACTTGGAAACTGGAAGAACCTCTGAAAGGAAGAGGTCTGGCAGACCCAAAGCCACAACACAATCGAAGACAAATTTGTGAGAGTCAACAGCTTGCGTGATATGCGGCTCACAGGACAGCAGCTTCAAGCACAGCATAACTGGTTGAAGTAAGGAAGTCTCAGTTTCAACTGTGAAGAGACTTCGAGCTGCAGGTTTGACAGGTCGAGTAGCAGTAAGAAAGGGATTGCTAAGATGACAAAATAAGAAAAAGAGGCTTTCCTGGGCCATGAAGCACCACCAGTGGATTACTGAAAACTGGAGGAAGGTCTCATGGACCGATGAATCAAAATTTGAAATCTTCAGTTCATCACGCAGGGTTTTTGTACGCCGTCGAGTAGGTGAAAAGATGGTTCCTCAGTGTGTGACACCAACTGTCAAATATGGAGGAGGAAGCGTGATAATCTGGGGCTCTTTTGCTGGATCCAGAGTCGGCGACTTGCACAGAGTGACTGGCACCCTGAACCAAAAGGGCTACCACAGCATTTTGCAGCGCCATGCAATACCCTCTGGTCTATGCCTCATTGGTCAGGGGTTCATCCTGCAGCAAGATAACGACCCAAAACATACCTCCAGGCTATGTTAGAACTACCTTCGAAGAAAAGAACAAGACGGTATACTTCAAATCATGGAATGGCCAGCACAGTCTCCAGACTTAAACCCCATCGAGCTGGTTTGGGATGAACTGGACAGAAGAGTGAAAGCAAAGCAACTTAAAAGTGCAACACATTGTGGGAACTTCTGCAACAGTGTTGGGAAGAACTTTCCGAACAATATTTGATTTCCATTGTCAAAAGAATGCCACGAGTATGTTCGGCTGTTATATCTGCAAAAGGTGGCAACTTTGATGAGTCAAAAATTTAGATTAAATTTTGTTCAACAAAACGATTCCATGATTTCTTTTTGATCTGCAAGTTTATTTGTTCTATGCTTTAATTTCAGAGTACAGTGAAACATTAAACTGCTTAAATTTCAGTAAAAATTGAAAAAATGGGGGTGTTCTAAAACTTTTGACCGGTAGTGTAAGACCTGTCGCTTCACTGATGGAAATACCAATCTTTGCTGCGATTCCTGGGATATCCTGCCCTCCGTGCGGGGATGGCCATCGTGGCAAGTTGGCATTTGCAATTTCAACACATTATCCGCCCATGTCCCCAAACCATCATTCATTCATTCATTCATTCATTCATTCATTCATTTTTTCATACATGCATGCATCACAAACCTTCCTGGGAGTTCCCTTAATCCACCGTCGTTTGATTCATTGAAATCTGTCAATCCATTCTCACGTTACAACATGACAAACAGACAGACATAGACACTGCTCCTTTTATAATATTGTTTCCATCTCGGGGTACGAGGTTCGCTATGAAGGGAAGCCCTCAGTTCCTTCGGAACCCCCAGTCCTGTAAGGCGTGCCGCGGAAAGCTTCCCAGTCCGGCGGGTTGCGATGGTACAACTTCCCGTCTTGTTATACTTGGACACTGTGTCAGACCAATGAAGGAAAAGACAACCAAGACAGATTTGAAAGAACAACCAACTGTTTATTTACACACACACACACACACACACACACACACACACACACACACACACACACACACACACACACACACACACACACACACACACACACACACGACGCACACGACGCACACGACGCACACATACACACACACACACACACACACACACACACACAATGATCAAACATGTATTTATGGGCAAAAGGCACAGAAGAGCAGACTTACCCCTAAAATGTATTCCCCTTGCACAGACTTACTTAGATAAAAGACATATGGCCATCATTCAATCCGGGAAGAAGAACTGAAGAGAAAGAAAAGAACGGAGTGTGGGGTCGACTCCTTTTCTCACCTCACACAACCCACCGGGGCTGTGACGGTCCAAATGTAGGGGGGTGGGAGGGGGAGGGGGAGGGAAAGGATGGAAAGATTGGCAGCAGATTGACGATGTGGTTTGATGGGATGTGCAGCTGCGTTTCTGAGGCGTCCAACACAAGTAGGCAAATCCTCTCTGGCATCCCCGGTATGCCAATGACAAGCAGATCCATTTCTGCTGCGCACACGGGACAAACGAAGCGGTGTCGGTCTGGAGGATTGTTTACAATAAGGAGGAGGAGGGACGAGAATAAACCTGCGGGGTTGAAAGAAAGGCCAACGGGATGAAAGAGGAGTTGAAAACTCTCTGCTCTCTTTGCCATTCTGTCTTTCTCCATCCGTACCAAGTGTCCAGGTCACTTCAGCCAGCTTTTTACCAATCTCCCCATCTAGCTCATCTGCGTACCAATCTCCTCCCTCGATCAATTCATCCATCCTACTATTCAACTTATTCACTCCCACAATCCTCCTGACCCAGTTGTTCTCGCAGATCTGCAACCTCTGTGTCTGTGTCTGTGTCTGTCTCTGTGTCTGTCTCTGTGTCTCTCTCTCTCTCTCTCTCTCTCTCTCTCTCTCTCTCTCTCTCTCTCTCTCAATCTCTCTCTCTCTCTCTCTCAATCTCTCTCTCTCTCTCTCAATCTCTCTCTCTCTCTCTCTCAATCTCTCTCTCTCTCAATCTCTCAATCTCTCAATCTCTCAATCTCTCAATCTCTCAATCTCTCAATCTCTCAATCTCTCTCTCTCTCTGCGCCACCATTTCGAGACAATAAAGGTAGGCCGGCATCACAAAAGTCACTGAACCTTTCCCTTTCAATTTACTTGTTATCTTTCAGTCTGCCATTACTTCCTCCACACATTCGCACCCACCTGAATCCTCTTCCGCACCTCTGTCCCCGACTTACCATCCTTGTCCACCCCCCCCTCCACCCCCAGATACCCAAACCTATTTCCCTGTCTGATCTCCTTCCCCTCTAACCTGATATTAATCTATTTTTCTCTGCTGCTGATGCACATCACCTCAGTCTTCTAAATAGTCCTCTTCAGCCCATGCTTCTCAAATGCCTTCTTCCACTTCCCCAGTACTTCCTGAATCTCCCACGTGCCCTCTCCCACAACAGCCAGACAGTGCACATGCAACATTCTCCCCCAAAATACCCCTCAAGCTCACCTTCCTGCTTACCAGCTCCATCACTATGACAAACAAGAGTGGGCTGAGAGAGCTTCCCTGCCTCAAATCGATATTCACGCTGAACCTCTCAGACATCCCAAGGACCAACCAAAACTCTTCCCTTCGTTCTCTTGTTCATCCCTTCCACCACCCTAACTTCTGCTTCCAGCACCCCCATCCATCTCCGTGTCGCAATCACCATCTCCCTCGGGACATTCTCGTAGACCTTCTCCAGGTCCATAAATCCCAATGCCATCCTCACCTTGTACCTCCAACCTCTTCTCCACTAGCTGTCTCAGCGTGAAACTCCCATCCATCATTCCCCTACCCTTTCTAAATCCCTGCTGCTCTTCTCTGATCTCCATCTCCACCGTCTTCCTTATCCTCCCTTCCAGAATCCTCTCCAGCACCTTCATTACGTTACTTTGGAGCATAATGCCCCTGCACTTCTGTCCAGTTCATCCTGAACATCGCCCTCACCTCTTGCATATCGACACAATTATCCCTGTCCTCAAATCCTCCAGAACTGAACCCTCTCTCATACATACATTAATCTGCCTCTTTGTCCAATTGACCCAGACTTCTCCTGCAGCAAGTATAATCTCTGTGCACACCTCATCAATGCCTGGCACCCTTCCCTTCTTCATCCTCTTTACTGCTATCTGTACCACCTCTTTCATGATCTCCATAGCATCTTCCTCCCACCATCCTCTTCCAACTTGTTGTGCAACACCTCCTCCATATCATTCCTCACCTTATCCACAGCTCTCCTTGCTGCTTTCCTATTTTGCACATACAGGTGAGGAAACCCCGCATCCAGTTACCTCCCTCGCTATCCTTGATCGTGTCTATCCTCTTCCAAAACTTCCTTATTCTCCCCAACTGTCTTCGCCACTTCCTACGTCCACCATACCTTATTTCTGCCCCGAATCGACGATGTACCCCTTCCCGATGTCCTTCCTTGGAGATCTTGGCACGGAAGGAGACACAAAATAAAGCTGTCCCCCAGTCTTGTATTGTCACAAACAAACAAAACAAAAAAAAGAATAAATCATGACGGGCCCCTATGAGGTTCAGGCCCCGGGGTAATTACCCGGTCTACCCCCCCCCCACCTGTATGGCTGTGTTCTGCGTGGACATGGCCTTGGTCTCCCAGCAGGTGGTCCCCCATGACACTGTTCAGCACGTACACTTTGTCTGCATTCTCCAAGCTTTTCTATCGACCTGGACACATTTTATCGGTCCAGGCGTGATGCCCCACACAGACATACATACATACATACATACATACATACTACTCATCGGTCTTTACATATTCGACTTTCCAACGACGCTGCCATTTTGATCATGCGATTCTGAATTACCAATCTGCAACGACCACAGATTATCGCCCAATGAGCACACAATGCAAGGTGCCAACAGACATGGCTGGATGGAGACGGCAGACAAACAGGCAGGCATGTCATCATGTTTTACTGGAATGAAAAATGCCATCATTTATCGACTCACCCTTGTTTATCCAAAATTGGGAGCTTGTGGCGTATATTGTGTGCCATATTGTAAACCACCTGACTGTGTTGTTTTTTTTTTTGTTGTTTTGTTTTTTTCCCACCTGACAGGTGTTGGGACACGCACACCGAGCAGACGTTTTCGACCTGTTCCCACTGACGTTTGAAACGGTTCGCATGGTTCCTGAAAACGTCGGATCATGGCTGCTCCACTGTCATGTCGCAGATCACATCCACGGTGGAATGGAGACCGTGTATACCGTGCTCGAAGGACAACACGCAGAATGACTTAATAACCGAGAAATGTACGGTTTTTTTTTTTTCACAATTTTAGCCAATTTGTTCTTTTCTCAAATTCGAGGTCATTTTCCTTAGCAAATATTTAATATAACGGTTTGACAGTGCTATGGTTGATTCGTTCACGTACTCCCCACATTGCCTGCCTTGTGTTCCATGTGCTTGCTCATAATAATAAACAAGTGGTTTTAAAAAAAACAACAACATGGGACACCATGGGAAGGTGAAAGGTGACTTCATACCTGCAACTTCTCATTTGTACAATTGGATAACTTTAGGCTTCTAGAAAAACAGAATGAGGACGAGAACAATTAACTACACTTAGTCTGTTACAATGTTAATAACAAAAAGAAGCAAAATATCAAGAAAATTCCAATCAATAAACAATCTTTAAAATAATCTAAAGATCACTGGTATCTCCTGTGAAGAGAATGAGTCTTTGGGTCTCTCACTCTCTCAGCGCAGGCAGGTCGGTGGTCTTTTTTGTCTTCTACCATCTCCTCTGGTCTTGCCCCTCCTGCTCTGTCTGCTACCCCCCCTCCCCCCATATTTCCGTAGGGTGCTCAGCAACCCTCTTGTGGTAAAATTACCAAAATTAAGAATCATTGCTCACCTTCACTCGTTTCTTTTTTTTGTTGCCTTTGGAACAAACTCTCACACTCTTTTCAATCCCACTCTTCCCTCCAGGTCTTCAAAACAGCTGTTCACCACCATCTCATATCATCCCCCATTCAAAACCATGATCTTTTCTACCCCTGTGTTCCCCACCCCATCCCTTTCCCTTCCACAGATCTAATGTCTCTGTTCCCCACTGTTTTGTGCTTCCCACTCTCACCCCCTCTTGTCTCCCGCTCCCCTTGTTATTTGTTCTGTGTGTTAGCTCTTATGAGCCTTGACATTGTATAGTTTTTAAAAACTAGAAACTAGGAGGCAGCAATATTGATGCCAGTGCCACTTTAGCAAATCCTATTACAGTCCCTTTATTAAAGGACAATCTACATATTAGCAAATTAGGGATGGGATGTTGGAAGTACGTACCATAAGTATGTATAAGTAAGGGGGGGGGAGTAAGGGAAGGATCCAACATTCTACTTAAGGTTTGGAAAGCTCAAGTTATAACAACATGGACAGACTGCAGTGCAGCAACAAACCAGCCAAAAATATTGGAGCTGCTAAGTGTTCTTCAATCATTTATATCAAACTAGTGAAGTCCATAGAAAAAAAGGAACCCTTTTATTGGTGGTTGTATGGTAGCTTAGCTGCTGGGGTAGCTATCATTTCATTTCTTGAAGCACAACTGCGTCACTGATGCAGTGCCCCTCTACCAGTACACACACTGGAACTGGTACTCATTTTGCTGACCTTGGAAGGATGACAGGCTGAGTCAACCCCCTGGTGTTTTAATTCAGTGGCTGATGGGGCTTGAACTCAGGACCCTAGGATCCCATAAGATTCCAAGCCATCACCCCAACCACCGAGCCAAAATCAGGCTCTAACCCTTTTATTGTTAGTGGGGCAGATAACAGCAATTTTTGAGAGGAATCGTGCAAATGATGATACAAGCATCAAATTTGGCACATTTGTTCTCCAGGGGATTCTAATCAAATCTGCCTGATTGGCCATTTGAAAATCCAAATTTTGCCCCCTTTTCGACCTTGCCTCGGACTTCAGACTTGACTTCTTGTACACATCAAACACTACATCCACCCTCTCGTACCTGGCACCATAGGATTCCACCTTTGGGATGATGTCTTCTTTAGCATAGTCATCAAATATCTTTGAAGTGCGAGGAGGTCGGGCATTGATAAGTGCTGAGCCATCAATGATGACTGCATCTCCCCTTGGTTCTCTGTCTGGGATGTTCACTTGCGCTTCAAGAATTTCAGCCAGCTGACTTCAAATTTTTTTGAAGTTCTTTTTTTTTTTTTTTTTCAAAATTTGGATTTCCAAATGGCCAATCGGGCAGATTTGATCAGAAAGCCCTGCAGAACAGAAATGCCAAATTTGATGCTTGTATCATAATTTGCACGATTTTTCTACTATGTACTACACTATGTTGTGCTGGTTGAAAGATGAAAACTGCGAGGTTCAATAAGGAATGTCTTGAGTTGTTGTTCGCACCTGGCGCTTAAAGAAAAGAAGAGTAAAATGAGTTTAACAAGTTGTTGGTTTATTCCAAAAATTTGAATGGGTAAACCTAGCATGGGTTATATGAAGATCATTTCAGGCTTAGGAGTGAAGAACAGGCTGTTCACAAAGTCTTGTTCCAGTTTAAATATTTAATTACAACAAACCAAAACAGATACAAGGATATATTTTTCTCCATGCTTGGGGGGTGGGGGGGGACAGACAGAGACAGCATTAGCCTATTATATATACCTAGCAGGGAGCAGCGGTGACTTCAAGTCCTCAACTCACCCCCCACCCCCTCTCACAAACCCCAAGTCCTCAACCTCCAACTCCCAACCCAAAGGATACAATCTACTCCCCATTCCAAGCCTTCAAACCCCCTGCCAGCCCCACCCAACCACATCTCGTAAACCCCCCACCCCCACACCGAACACAGAAATCAAAACGTTTACCTCGGTGGAGTTCCTAACACCCTAACAAATCGAAACAGCAATGAGCACAATTCCTCCATGTCATGGCCCATCATCAGGTCGCCTGTCCAACTCACAATCCAACGAGATATGCGGAAACCCCATGGAATTTCAACTCTCAAGTGACCATGAGCAGCCTAATTGTGAATGACTAAATTGTAAACCTAATTGTTAACAACTCTGTTCAAAAAAACTCCAAACCAACTCTCCTCTTGCTGATGCAGAAGTCGCTATTTACGTCGAGTGAGTCTATTTGTCATTTTGATAGAACATTGTGAACACATTATGGAACAATAGTCGATTCTTTTCGTCTGATACCAGGGGTGCATATCTTTGTGAATAAACTGTGCAAAAAAAAATATGCTTTTGTCCCCTTTCTTCTCCCTCCCCGTTTACTTATTAAATACGCATATGAAGTCACTTGTTCTCCGAGTGATTTGAGTTGCCCTGGTTGCAAATGGCTTCGGTTATTAATTGTTCATTAAAGGACAGATGGGGTTTCCTGGCGATTTGATTCCATAGTAGGGTTGTCGGCGACTAAACCGTCTCCCCCACCAGGTTTTCTGGTGAGGAGGGTGTTTGGATATGGACACCCAGCAGGATTAAAAACAACACCTGTCAAAGGGCGGAGGAGCTCCTTGTGAGCCAACGGCCATCCATATCTAGTGCCCAACTGTGTCTGCGGACGTCCTCCTGCAGTTGGGTTACTTCTTATTACGAGGTTGGTGGCAGGATTTGCACTCCAGCCACCGTAAAACGCTTCATTCCACAAAACGCAAAAACGCAAAAAAATCTGAAAACCCACTCCGTGGGAGTACCTCCTGTGCAGCTTCCCTTCGCAGGGTAGCTCACCAGATGACGGGATTGGGGCAAAGCCTTCGGGACCCCCAATCTTTGATAGGAGGGAAACCACGGGGTAACATCCCTGGGTCAGATTGCGGGAGAGTGTGTCGGAGTGGTGCTGAGGTGTCGTCCACCAGACGGCGGTCTCCTTGGGTTAACCTGAGGCGGTCCCTTCGGGTGGGTGCCTGGAATGTCCTATCCCTAAGAGAGGATGATCACCTGTCTCTGTTATCATCTGAGCTCAAGCGTTTGGACATCGGGATTGCAGCTCTCTCTGAGGTTCGGAGACCGGATTGCGGTGAGATAATGGTGGGTGGTTACACCTACTATTGGTCTGGTCGCTCTGATGGTTACCATACCCAAGGAGTTGCTGTAGCTGTGTCCAATGAGCTGACCCCAATGATAATTGAGGTAACACCGGTCAATGAGCGTATTATGAGATTAAGGATTCGTCACTCCTTAGGTGTCATTTCCCTGGTCTCTGTTTATGCTCCGACTGAGGCGAGTGATCTCACCGTGAAGGATGCATTCTACGCCACACTCGAGTCTGTGGTTGATCAGTGCCCCCGACGAGATACACTTCTAGTCTTGGGGGATTTCAATGCATCGACTGGAACTGATAGGGATGGTTATGAGGTGTGTGTTGGTTCCCATGGGTCAAGAACTATGAACCAGAATAGCACTAAGTTCCTTGACTTTGCAAGAAGTCATGGACTTAGGGTGGCTGGTTCATGGTTTCAGCGCCCACAAGCTCATCGCTGGACTTGGTATTCCAACGCTGGCAGTGTGGCAAAGGAGATTGACCATGTCCTCATTGACGGTCGTTGGAGGATGACCCAGAACTGCAGGGTCTACCGGAGTGCTCAGTTCCTCAATACTGACCACAGGCTTGTTGTAGCAAGTCTAAAGCTGCACCTTAAATCCTGGAGAATGGTACCATCCCAGCCGAGGCTGGATGTTGCCAAGCTCAGGGATGAGAGAGTAGCTGAGGAGTTTGCGAACAGGCTGAGTGGACACTTGGGGGGTCTGGGTGCTTTGGGGGGTCCTGAAGAGTTGCGGAGCGCCTTCAAGACCACCGTCCTTGATGTTGCCGGTGGATGTCTTGGAACTCACCGCAGGGCAAAGAAGAATTTTGTCTCTCAAGGGACACTGGATACCATTGACCAGAGTCGCAGGGCCAGGCTGAATGGCAGAGCTGAGCTGTTCACGGAGCTGAGGCGTAAAATTGTACGTGCACTGAGGGTGGACAAGGAGGCCTATGTGCGAGGAATCTGTGAGGGGGTAGAGCATCACCTGTGGACAGGTGATTCTCGTCCCGCTTACAGGGGAATTCGGGCATTACGTTCATCCAAGCCCATCCCTCGGAGCACTGCAGTTCGAGCAGAGAGTGGTAGGCTCTTGACAGAGGAGTCTGAAGTGAAGGCCCGCTGGGCCGGTTACTTTGAGCGGTTGTACCAGGCTGATCCCCCAACTGTCGAGTTGGACGTCAAGGGTGTTACAATCCCTGTTGCTGACCCTCGAATCAACTGTGGTCCACCTTCGCTTGTGGAAACACGGGCTGCGGTGAACCAGTTGAAACGGGGCAAAGCTCCAGGGATCTGTGGCATCCATGCTGAACTTCTCAAGGCTGGTGGAAATGCTGCACTCGTGTCGTTGCATGCAGTTTTCTGCTCTGCCTGGAACACAGGCATCATCCCAACTGACTGGAAGAGGGGCCTTGTTGTCCCTCTCTGGAAAGGGAAGGGTGATCGCCAAGACTGCAACAACTACCGAGGGGTGACGCTGCTCTCAGTGCCGGGCAAGGTCTTTGCTCGGATAATTCTTGATAGGGTTCGCCACCATCTGCTTGAGCACCAGCGTCCAGAGCAGTCAGGCTTTACACCAAAGAGGTCAACGATTGACCGTATCCTAGCCCTTCGTGTCCTCACCGAACGCAGATGAGAGTTTCGGCAGGGGCTGCTTGCAGCCTATGTTGATCTCTGTAAAGCGTTCGATTCAGTGAATCGGGATGTCCTCTGGAGGATTCTTGGTCTTCGTGGGGTGCCACCGAAACTGATCGATCTGATGTCTGAACTCTACTCTGGTACTGAGAGTGCTGTGAAGTGTGGTGGTACCATCTCTGACTTATTTCCAGTTGTTACTGGAGTTCGTCAGGGATGTGTACTTGCCCCCACACTTTTCAGCACTTGTATGGACTGGATTTTAGGGAGGATGTCGGAGAGATCAAGTTGCGGTGCATCGTTTGGGAATGTCAAGATCTCGGACCTTGATTTTGTAGATGATGGAGTCATCTTTGCGGAGACTTTAGACATCCTCTTGGGGGCCCTCGAGGTACTGAATGAGGGGTCGGAGCCGCTGGGATTACGGGTTTCTTGGGTCAAAATTAAGATCCAGGCTTTCGGTGACATCTTGGATGCTGCTGTCCTGTCTGTGTCTGTTTGTGGTGAGGATGTTGAGGTCGTGGAGAGATTCACTTACCTTGGCAGTGATATTCATGTCTCTGCTGGCTGCGAGTCAGAGGTCAATAGATGTCTGGGTCGGGCCTGGGGAGTCATGGATTCACTGGATCATGGGGTGTGGTGCTGCCGGTACCTGTGCGGGAGGACGAAAGTCTGTCTTCAGGTCCTTGGTACTTCCAGTCTTGCTCTATGGGTGCAAGACTTGGACTCTGACCAAGGATCTGAGACGGAGACTTAATTCCTTTGGTACCAGGTGTCTTCGGAGAATCCTTGGCTATCGCTGGTCGGATTTTGCTGAGAGACTCGGATGAGATTTGTTACCTGCATAGTCCGTGAGCGTCAGCTGCGGCTGTATGGACATGTGGCTCGTTTTCCTGACGCTGATCCTGCTCACCAGATTCTCTCAGCGAGGGAGTCTCATGAGTGGAGGAGGCCAGTGGGCCCACCACGTGCCTCGTGGTTGCAGTAGGTTGACAATCATCTCAAGGAGATGGGGATGGGCCTGGCATCTGCCTGGAGGATGGCCAGACGGAGGCCCCTGGAGTACCGGCGGAAAGTGGACGCAGCGACGTGCTGTTCTGGCAGATGCTCCCATACCTGACCTGACCTTGATTCCACACAGAAAACATCTGCATCCGGCACGGTGAACCCCACGACTCAAACCGCCATTTGGGTGTCGGGTATAAGGGAGTACGAGCACATCACTTTTCCGGCTCTGACGTTCCACCCAGGCACGATAGTGCCTGCTCCTTCACTGTACTCCCTCTGCTCTCAACCGGCATCATCAAATTGTCTATTTGTGTTACATACATGATTTCAATCGTGTAATATATTGATTTGTTTAATTTTATTTCTAATATGTATGAAAGGTTATGTTAAATTAGGGTTGGGTTACCAAAATTTCTTTCCCTGGCAGCGCATCTCCCAATTATAACACGACGTATATGGGAAAATATATAATGTACATTATCCATGGGTTTTATATAACGTAGCAGTTTTCAGGAACGCATCGGCAACATAAATCAGTGACTTGCTTTACACACTTCGTTAAAAGTAAATAATGATGGATGCCTTCCTCCACAACCTCACGAGATTCCCAGAAGGAACTACTCAGACAAAAACCTTTATTACGATGTGGGTTTTATGGTCCCTGTTCGAGTCGTTTAAGAAGAGTAAATAAATAAACTTGGAATCAGACCGCCACCTTGATCTTTCCAAAAATAACACAACTCCAGGGTTGAAGCATAAAAACTGCCCACTATCTATGTGCATAGCCTATATATTGTTCCCAGCTGCCAGACCGTTCCAGTTTCCCGGTTCAAATCTAGCGAGTCGTGTCAAAACGACTGTGACAGTCCAGAGACCAAGTCAGATTCATAAATTGTATTTGTGTCACAACAAGGGTGTGAATACTGTTGTGGTGCCGGGTTCGGTGGCGAGGACGACCGCTAGATGGAGCAGTTGGGCCATCTCCCACCGAACACCGGAATGGAAGGTCGTCACCCCGGATAACTCCGGAGTCGGCGGGTCGCTTAAAGGACCGTGGTCGCCAATAATTTGGACGGCGTGAGGTAGGGTCCACTTGTCTATTCCAATTTACCTAAGTACTCACGCCATCTAACTACCTGGGAAACCACACCCTCGGCCGGCTTTGTCTGAACCGAGTTGCTGTTACCGACTCGGATCCGGCCTAACCGAGTGGAAATTACCAAAGCCGCGCCGGCCCAAATGACAACTTACGGCACAATCGACCTTCCTAATTCTCAAGCCCGAACCATACCAGGTCAATGAGAGAAACGACAGGCAACGAGCTGGTACATTTAACAGGGGGTTATTTACAATAATCGGGAAGGGAGACACAGAGCAGACTTAATCACGAATATACAGGAAAATGTACAATGGAATCACTTAAATGGTTCTACAGTACTTACAGACTGGCCACAGACAGACACACACACCCAAAAAGAAATGGACCTCATGGGTCTTTATTCGGCCCTTCAGCCGAGGAGGATAGTTCAGCTGGGGGTCAGAATCTGGCCGGTTACCTGGCCGCCTCGTGCTGTTTCACCGACTCCAACCCATCACAGTGGGACTCGAATCCACGACCCGAAATCCAACGAGCCCCCGATCCTGGCTGCCACGAACGACGATATGAGCACCACGGTCCTGGCTGCCACGACCACCACCACTACCACGAGGAAACCCGGAAAAAGGCCGCAGATGACGACCAAGACCGCAAACGACGACTGCAGACTAAAGAGCCACGAGCCACGACCAAAAGAGCCAACAAGCAAAGAGCCAAGAGCCACGACCAAAAGAGCAAAGAGCCACGACCAAAAGAGCCCTGACCCCTGACACGACCACCTTTCTTATCCTTTCACCCCCCCCCCCACCGGGTGGAGGGATATGCTCTGAGGTAACTCGCCTCTGGATTGGTCGGGGGGCGTCGGGTGATCGGTGTCCTCCCCTCATTGGACAAGGCGAACATCCCATATTGCTGGGGCGGAGTTTGCCCTGAGGTGATCTCTCCCCCGATTGGACGAGGGGAACATCCCATCCGGCTGGGGTGGAGTCGGCCCTGAGGCGAGGGGGCTCCGCCCATGTCCGTAGCCTTGAACACGTGGGTTATGGTGCCGTGGTGTGAAGTGAATTGATATAGAAAACTAACTAGAAAATAACTCGCAGCACATACACTTCATCACCCATTAAACATAGGGACGGGACCCTAACTATAAACACATAAATATCAAAATAACTGAACTGTGGGGACTCTGGCTTTTATGTGCAAATGGCTTCCAGATTCGTAACAATACAAGAAGAAACAAAACAGTTTAACAAATATAGAGCTCATAGAACATGACACCCAATGTTGTATTACTTAAATTTTAATAAAATAATGATTTTTAATGATCGATTAAAAAAAAAATCCGAAAGTTTAGCGCTATTGAGTAATCCAGAAGCAGTCCCAAACACCATCCTTATACATCACCGGATTGAACCTTAATTTAAATTGAAGTACTGAACTGCCAAACTGGAGGTTCTTGGACGGATGATGACGGATGATTTGTGCACTACAGTGTTCAGGTTTATAATCAAGTTTAAATAAAGCTTGTAAAAGTCGAATAAATCAATTAATTCCTGTTTTACCGCCATTTTCCGCAGTGTCGATGACACCACCCTATCTGATACGTCACACATGAGTTATTCGTGCCTGTCATAAACGTGTTCATTATGACGTCGTCAAAAACATTAAGTTTCCTGGTTGGAATGAGTTACAATTTTGTTTGCCAGGCAGACAGAAACAAAGTAAAAAAATTGTCTTACACCTCTCTGTGTGTCTGCAATCGGGATGAATCTGAGCCGTGCAACGGGAAAACGAAAGACTCGTCTTCTCATTCCTGATCAAAACACAAGATCCAATTTAAATAAGTTGTTCCTCGATCATAAACTAACGATCATAAACTGAGAAGACAGACAGACAGACGGACGGACGGACATGAACCAATTGCCTTAAGGATGAGTTCTGGGAATGTTGTTGCTCGGGGAAAAGCCAATTACATGGGGGCCCCTCAATGTTGTTTTTGGAGGCCCCTCAATGTAAACTTTATTTCTCAGTTTGAGAAAATGATCAAAAGTGTTCAGGATTTTTCGGTAAATGCAGAGTGATAATGATAATAATGGAACATAATGACAATGATAATGGAACATAACGATAGCACGTCGAGTGTGAGATGGCTGTCTGTCTTTTTTAACAGCTTCCATGTTTATTTATTTACCACAAGCAATGGTACCTGGCATTGCCCCGACAACGCTGGGTCCCTCCATTCACCCTTTCCCCTCCCTCATCCCACCCCTCCCCAGCCTCCTCCCTCCAGAATCCCACCACACCCCTTCTACTCCCTCCTCCTCTCACCCCACTCCTTCCCCTCCCTCCTCCTCTGACCCCACCTCCTCCAGACTCCCACCTGACCTCCTCCCCTCCCTTCCTATCCCTCTTCCCTCCAGACTCCCACCCCACCACTTCCCCTCCCTGCTTCCACCCAACTCCTCTCCTGCCTACCACTGCACCCCTTCCCTCCACACCCCTCCCTCCAGCCAATCACCCTTTCCTCTCCAGACTCCCAATCCCTCCCCTGCCTCCTCCTACCCCACACTTCCCCCCCTTGCCCACCCCCCTCCCACCCCCCCCATCCCTCTCCCTTCTCTGTTCCCCACTGTTGTTTCCTTCCCTCTCTCTCCCCTCTTTCCTCCTGCTCACCTTGTTGTACATTATGTGTGTTAGCTCTCATATGAGCCTCGACATTCTATAATTTTTTTTTAAATACCCACCCCTTCCACTCCCACCTCACCTCTCCCTCCGGACTCCCACCCCTTTCCCGCAACAGGTGGTGGTTCGTGTGGTTATCTATCTCTACCAGCAGAGTTCCTGCCCTACGGGCGAACTTGATACAAGCATGCAAAATGTTCTTCTGACACACACACACACACACACACACACACACACACACACACACACACACACACACACACACACACACACACACACACACACACACACACACACACACACACACACACACACCTTTATTTGGGCGGTGTATAAGTAACTGACAGCGCTGTGTTCAACAAAACAAAAAACCCGGGTTGCGTGCTTGAAACAAAAACACTGACTGCTTATAATTAATTCAAAACACCTCACGACACTGGAAAACATGGGGACAGGAATACTGTACTGGAAATGGTGGAGACTTGCAATACCCTCTCACACCTGGAGGGAAGAAGAAAAAAGAAGAAAAAGAAAAAAGAAGAAAGAAAAAGAAGAAAGAAAAAAGAAGAATAAGAATAAGAAACATAGTCCCATACGATGGTGTTAAAACTTATGTTCACTCCGAGCCTGTTCCCCGAGAGTGGAGACAATTCCAAGGGGGTGGGTCTTCACTCGTTTACCTCGGTGGAGTCCCTGGGCGGTGTATTTCACCCAAAACCGCGGGAAATAATAAAATGATAAATACTCATATTTATCCAAGCAATAAAAGTACATGTGTGGAGGACAACAACAACAACAACAACAACAACAACAACAACAACAACAACAACAACAACAACAACAACAACAACAACAACAACAACAACAACAACGTGTTACAAGATATCCCTTTTTGCACATTTCACTTCATTTTCCATCGTCAGTGATCTCACAGAGAGGTGTGTAATATTATGTTGGTGAAATACAACATGTCTTACGATGACACACGTCAACGAAGTGACCGGAGGCTCGCCAAGTTCGTGATGAATTCTGAGAAAATGGGTTGACGAAGAACAACATCGCTCCAAGCTCCTAATGACATGAAATAACATCCGAGATGAAAGCAGATCACACAAAAATGTGCAAACGAACAAACATCGAAGAATAACACTCAAAGTTGAGCAACAAAGTCATTGCAAGTATTTAAGCGAATAGAAAAAGTAAAAGGGAAGGTAAGAGAATAAATAGATCCTTAGTTCTACAGAACTTCAACATAGACATAAACAGAGACAGGTGAAGGACATTTTCATAAAACAAAATTTAAAAAGAACCACAAAAAGATCTTCCTTGTGAACTCCTCAGGTGAAATTCGCACAAAGTGAATGAGACCATCAGCATTGGCATTTAAAATTTCACCAAGGCACGGCAGGAGGACACACCAAGGCACGGCAAATGTACCAAAAGGCACCCCATTTTGTAAATTGTTCAAAATCTCCGAAGGGCCTTTTTCAGTGGTGCAAACCACTTTAATATTTGGTATGTCTATAGAAAATAGAGGTATCGACTTCTATTCAGCGTTAAAGTTTGATGACTTCGTCCAGTTTGAACGGTGTCTCATAAGCTGTTAAGCTTGAGTGTGGGTGAAAACAGTCAGGAGTTCAATAAGAAGCAAGAAAAACGACAATGGCGTCATGTCCACCAAGTATTGTGATCCACTCGATGACGCTGTTGTCATAAATGTCCAATGCCCATGGGAATAAGTTGTTCCCCAAAAGGGGTATGATGATGAAGTCCCACGGTTAAAAGTAGTGAAAACCCCAGCGGAGACAGCAAGCCGTAATGCGGTGCATGGTGTGAAGCTCCATTTGTCAAGAGAGGAAAGCGTCGTGGAAGATGGTGCTGCGAATGCGGTTTAACTCCATTGAGTTTCTGGTTCACTCCAGTGAAACTCAAATCTGTGAGTTCTTTCCACTCAAGTGTGTGAGTAAAATGGGAGCTGCAGGCAGGAAGAACCATCTATCCATCCATCCATCCATCTATTGGGACCATACTCTGTACAGAGCGTTGGTGCTGCCGAAGCATTCGCCTTGGCTATCGGGCACAATCCTGGACGGGTGGCCACTCCGACACAGGATACCCGCAAGCTGACACTCATTTTGCCAACCTCAGAAGGAAGACAAGCAGAGTCAACCCCACCTGGCATCAATTCAACAGCCGAGTGGGATTTGAACTCAGGATCCTAGAATCCCAAGCCCACCACTCCAACCATTAAGCCAACACCAGGCATGGAAGAACCTCGACAGTGTAAAAAGCGAGCCGCAGGCAGGTAGAACCTTGACGGGTGTAAAATGGGAGCTACAGGCAAGAAAAGCCATGAAGGTCTAAAAAAAATCGTGAGCTGCCAGAAGAAAAATCCTCGTCAACTTTCCATTCCCACCTTCGTCCTCTGTCCCAGAGGGGAAGGTCCTCGAGAGCCGGAGCAGTGTCGGGCAAAATGATTTTGGTTTGGGTTACCAAACGTCCAGTTTTCCCCAGACACGTCCTCCTTTTCGTTCCTTAAATGTCCGTCCAGCCAGGTTTTTAAAATACTTTCAAATGTCTGAGATTTTGCCATTTTTTTTGCTTTTAAATTTTCAAAGGATAAATTTTAAGATTTGGGATACTTTTTTTTACCATATTTTATCGGTTAAACAATTTTTTGACATCTTCTTACGGTGATAAAATGCAGTGATGTAATGTTTGGACCAGGACAGTTTGGTACAAGTCTGTACGACCCTGTCATGGTGGAATGGACGTGCTCGAACATCGACACACACATCCTAGAGAGGAGAGAGGAGAGAGACAGAGGAGCGAGACAGAGAGGAGAGGAGCGAGACAGAGAGGAGAGGAGAGAGACAGAGAGGAGAGGAGAGAGACAGAGAGGAGAGGAGAGAGACAGAGAGGAGAGGAGAGAGACAGAGAGGAGAGAGACAGAGACAGAGACAGAGAGAGAGAGACAGAGAGAGAGAGAAGAGGAGGAGAGGAGGAGAGGAGGAGAGGAGGAGAAAGAGGAGAGAGACTGGGAAGAGAGGAGAGAGAGAGAGAGAGAGAGACAGAGAGAGAGAGAGAGAGAGAGAGAGAGAGAGAGACAGAGAGGAGAGGAGGGGAGAGAGAGAGAGAGAGAGAGAGAGAGAGAGACAGAGAGGAGAGAGAGAGAGAGAGAGAGAGAGCGGGGAGAGATGAGAGAGAGCGGGGAGAGAGGAGAGAGACAGAGAGAGGGGAGAGAGAGAGAGTCCGTGGGGTACTCAGTCCTCGATTCAGTGTTTTTTCTAAATCCGTACCATACACACTTGTTTGATTCTCTTCAAGAGTTGTTTACAATGCCAAGACGAAAGTAAATTCACAGCAGAACGAAACACAAAATCTCATGTTTCTGAAGTGGTCGAGAAAAATGGGAAGCCGAGTGTATGTAGAGTTGGTACGTACGTTCGTCTCTGTGGGAAACAAAGGTGCTATTGACCTCTGGAGAGATGGACATAGAGATAGAGATAGGTGGGTGGAGGGTGCCACACTGCTGCATTGTTTTAGGAGGGGTGAAGCAAGGATGGGACAGAGAGAGGGGTGGGGGGAGAGGAGTTAGCAGAGAGAAAATGTTATGCTTTATGAACAAAACACACGCACACGCACACACATGATCATTGACGACGATCCTGAAAAGAGCCCTCGGAACAAAACTGAGAACACATCACAGCTTGCTCCATGAATCATGACCCCCCCACCCCCCTTAACGAAATGGAGGTGGATACTTCGATACATTCCACCTTCTGAAATCCGCATATGGAGATTAACGACGTTACATATGCACACACAAACGTACATATGCAGGCACACGACATATATATATATATATATATATATATATATATATATATATATATATATATATATATATATATATATATATATATATATATATATATATATATATATATATATATTTACGGCTGTGGAAATTCGCAAACCACCATTCAGGTCCCGTAGGTGAGATATCTCTTAAGTACATGTGTAGTTAGCCCAAATCCGTTGTCTGGAGGGAATTTATGCGATTCATTTGGGCTGCGATCCTTTGAGATAGCCGTTTTTCTTTTTCTATTGTTATTTTAAACGACAAACCTTCACGCAAACAACAACCGCCACCAACTACGCCACAACGCCAACCACGCTACAATTACCCTCACAACAACCACCACCATCTTCGCCACTATGCCCGCTGACGAACGCCATCCTCCACGGTCCACACTACGACGGTTTCCGCGTTGGAAACCGTCGAGAACACAAGGAGGGAAAGAAGAAGGCACAACGATGGCGCATGGATTTTTTCCGCCTGTTTTTCCCGTCTGACTTCCCCATGCTTTGGAGTGGAAGAAGAACGATGCAGGTCAAAGGTCAAAGGTGAGAAAAGGTGGGGGCCTCATTTTGGGGGAATAATGCTCTGGCTCCAAGCCAAAAACTGACTCCCTCGGCCCCCGGATGGAGCGGGGTGGAGGGAAAGCGTGAGGGCACGCCCCCTTCGAGAAGCTTCTCCAAGAAGCTCGAGGGGAGGCGGAGCTGAAAACGGGGGCGGAGTGAAGGGCGGAGCCCCAGGCTATTAAAGTCGGACACGGGCGGAGTGCTTTTGGTGGTGCTCTTGCTCTCTTCATCCTCTTCCGACTCGCTCTTCTCTTCGTGGTGGCCGCTGGCCTGGTCTTCTGTGGGGCGGTCCCGAGACCCCGTTGGCGGGACGGAGCATCTGCCATTCCACACACCGCGACCTCGAGCAACTACGTTTCCCCCCCCCCCCATTTCTATCCGCGCTGGGATAGCGCCGGAAACCCTGTCCGTGGCATCGAGCGGCCAACACGTGCGGCGCGAGGCACGCCGGAAAGGACTCGCCTACCACGCCAGGGCACGGAGTCGCGGCCAGGCGCGACCACGCCGACGGACATGGGAGAGGGACTCGACGGCCCCAAAAGGGAAGTCGCGACTTTCTTTCTTTCTTTCTTTCTTTTCTTTGGGGTTTTGGTGTGAATGTCCATGGGTGGCGCCAGTCTGGCTAAAGTAGAACTGTATAAGTGTTGCCGTGTGCGCGTAGTCGGTAGTAACTCTGCGTCGTTGTTGCTTCTGTTTTTGTTGCCATATGTGCATTTTGACTGTTTGACTGTATATGTGTGGTTTCCGTGTGTTGTGTAAATAAAGTGTTGTGTGTTGTGTGTATATATATATATATATATATAAGTCGAGATCAGGGTCTGCAATCAAGCAATGACTACACCAATCGTCGTAGAGAAGAGCTTTAATGCACACCAAGAGTGTACACGAGAGTAGAAAGGCACAGAATACCTACAGTATACCAGCTCAGTCAAACTCTGGCCTGCAAGCAGTTTGGTTTACTTTATATATACTTTTCCTGCTCATCTGTTTTCATGATTTCCCCAACTTCCATCAGCTTTATATTTCCTTTCTAAGATATCATTTTCTTTGAAAGTAACAACACCCCAGCAAATATTCTCTCCTGGCCTGACAAAGCATTTATCTTTTCACAAGCAAGAAGATCTGTTATTGATCAGGCAGATCTTTATCACAATATATATATATATATATATATATATATATATATATATATATATATATATATATATATATATATATATATATATTATCGTCTCATTCTACTACAAGATGTTCCCTTTTTAACTATACCAAAACAGTGCTGATTTATGATTGGGCTTCTCTGAGCCCAAGGCTCAAAGAATGTTGTTACAAGGGCCAACAAGAAAGCCAGATGTTCAGCTGCATGACAAAGAAACACAGACACAGACACAGACACAGACACAGACACAGACACAGACACAGACACAGAGAGAGAGAGAGAGAGAGAGAGAGAGAGAGAGAGAGAGAGAGAGAGAGAGAGAGAGAGAGAGAGAGAGAGAGAGAGAGAGAGAGAGAGAGAGAGAGAGAGAGAGAGAGAGAGAGAGAGAGAGAGAGAGAGAGAGAGAGAGAGAGAGAGAGAGAGAGAGAGAGAGAGAGATATATATATATATATATATATATATATATATATATATATATATATATATATATATATATATATATATATATATATATATATATATATATATATAGCCGACTTGCTTTGATTACCAACAGTCAAAAATGGTAGCTTACTGAGAGCATTTTAAATGCTTTGGCTTCCTCAATTAAATGCTACATTCAATTTTAAGAAAAGGTAATCCTATTAAAATGGCTGCTTTCATCTTGGGAGCTGTTCAACAGCTCCACATTTGCCCCTCTGTTACTTAAAAACATAGTGGAAAAGGAACACCACAATTATAATAATTTTTTTAGAGATGGGATCTTGATGGAGCGGCAAGGTGGTAAAAGGGAGTCTCGTTCAGAAGTGGCCCACTTTTATGAGTAGCTCCAAGTGGGTCATTACGTCACGAAAGCTCCGCCCGCACTTTCTTGCTTCATAGAAAAGCCCCCCCTCCACCATCCCGACCGACCCATCAATACCCCATCCCTCTATAGAATAGTGGATACATTTCAACAATTATAACTTGAATATAGGTCATGAGGAAGCAAAAATTACCTTTCAAAAACAACTTACACAAAAATTATTTCACACACACAAAAAGATACATATATTTTCAACTAACTATGGTTCTTTATGAACAAGAATATAATTTTTATAAACAATTAAGAATCAGCAAACAAGAATATAATTTTTATAAACAACAAGAATCTATATATTGTGTTCTTTATGAACCAACAAAAAGAATATCAGCAAACAAGAATATAATTTTTATAAACAACAAGTAAGAATCTATATATTGTGTTCTTTATGAACCAACAAAAAGAATATAATTTTATAAACTGCAAGCCAGAGTGAAAGAAAATTTTAAAGAAAAGTCCCAACATTTTCCAACAAGGCAATGTTTCGATAACATTTCTTTCCATCTTCGTCATCGGTGAGCAAGTCGAGACACTCATCCAATGTGAGTGTAAGCAGTGGGTCAACAGTCCAATTAAGTTCACAGTACATTTCAGGGTCTATGGGTTGGGGAGGAAAACCAGAGTGAATTATCGGGGAGGGTAGAGACGGCGGAGGTGTTGGCAGCGGTTTGACCACAGCAGGCTTCCCCAGGACCGTCTCCAGTTTTGTTGTTTTCTTTGCTGCAGAAGAACAATGTCTCACGCACTCCCTGATTAGATTTTTAATACAAGTGATGACAACAATCACTGCTATGAAGATCATGAGCCCTATAAACAACCAATGGATTATCCAGGCTCCCCAACTCCCCAATATTCCCTTCAACCAAGATCCCATTGACCATCCCTTGTTAAAATCATGATATTTTGCACCTTCAGCTTTAATTTTTTCAGCCAAATTATCAATTTCTTCTGAATTATCTGGAATGTATGTGCAGCATTCCACACCTATAACCGCACACGTCCCTCCTTTTTCTGCTAAAAGCATATCCAGAGCGATGCGGTTTTGCATCACGGTTGTCCGTATAGCTACCAGCTCGGCACTCGTTTTGTGAAATCCTTCGCTGGTGGTATTAGCAAGCTTTTCCAAAGATTCTGCCAAATTGATAATTTCCCTTGCACTCTTGCCTGCTCCATAAAAGGGGAATGCAATCATGAAAAACCTCTCAACTTCTGAAATGGCTCTTTTCGATCTGACCTGTGGTACAAAGGGTGATTGGTCAGTGATCCGAATCCTGGGTAGTATAAATCCCAAAAAACATGATCCCCTCCATCCCACTGGAAGCCATGAGTATGCCTTATACCCACACACAAAATATGTACCATTTAGGGGTGCCTGAGGTTCAAGCAGGTTATTTACTTCGATTTTTACAGGTATGGTTGTTCCATTAATTCGCCCTTTTATGGTCACCATTTCATCCCCATGTCTAGCATAGTACTGGCATGTTGATTCTCCTAAATGGGGTCCCCCCCCCCTTGTCCTCTAACTAGACAAATCAATCCAATTTGTTTGTGCATGAGCTGAAAATGTGGGGGGTACTTTTCTAATCCCTCCCCCTTCTTCAATCCATCATAATTCGTTACTTTTAGTGCTCTTGCCGGGCCCTGTCCCACAGCCTTTTGCTTAATAGTTCTGTACTTAGGGTAATACCAATGCTCATAGTTCGTGCAATTATAACCCCCCTTCTCCCAATTACTTTTTATTTCTATTATTCTACCTTCCACTGATGCCTTCTCTACTTTAGTTAAAACTGGTCTATCTTGTCTACGGACTATGTACCCACACATGTTCTCCCCCTGGAGTGGAACTGCAAACAAGGGTAATCCGTGTTTTCCCATATACGCCTTCCTAATGCAATTGATCCCAATGTTTACCTTTTTTCTTCCCTGTGCACCCTGTCACAACCCATTCCTTGTTTCCCCTACCATTGACCTACCAAACATTCTGATCTCTATGACATTCCTAAAATGTCCTCACTATCTGTTATTGTCCATATTATCACGATTATACTCATGCTAATCAAACACTGCCACATCTGTCATAAACCTCCAATAACATTTCTTTCTCTTTTCGATTTCCTGTATCCTTTTGCAATAAGATGCGTGAATCCATGATTGGCTTACCTTTTCTTGACAGCTCCATGGGTAACCAATAATACCTGAAAAAGTCCAGTCCACTGCATCTTTAGGACGTTCCTCCATTCGAACACCCTGTTGTCAAACTCTTTCACAATATTTATTTGCATCACAAGAGTTAATATTCATTTATACATGTCCATATATTTTACAGACATTCTACCAATAATTATATGTACTGTTTGGCCTTGCCCTTAAATTGGTGACCAGGATCCCACAGCCCTGAGCTCAACTTTCATTTACCACTAAACGAACCCCGAGGGCTAACTCAGCCTGTCACTCATTTAAGACTGGCAAAAAAAAATGAACATCAGTACACTGGTAATGGGGACACCGCATCAGCAGCACAGTCATGCTCCAACTAGTGATGCAATCAACAGCCCAAAGGCAGCACACACCACAAACATTTGATAATACATAGCTGCTTCCAAAACTTTCGATTTACAAATTTTCGATTTTCTCCCACCTCTGCAAGTTCTTGAGTGTACCATATTCTCAGCACCTCCTTCTACATCATCCCCCTTTTGCTCGTGCAGCTCATTTTATGAGCCAAAGCGAGCAAACCTTTTTGGGTAACCACTTTGTTGTGGGGGCTGGGTATCAGCAGCAAGCACGACCGCTAGAGGGAGCAGTAGAGTCAGTTCCACCGACCGTACCCTTCTTTCCCATTCATAAGTTGGTCGTCATCAGAGAGCGTACATAGCCCCACGGTCTACCATTATGACAATACAATGCACAGAGAACCTTCCCAGGTACGGTGGCTGCTATGATATGAAAAACGCGTTTTTAAAATACCAACCGATGCTGACGTCAGAAGACAACAAATTCAGATCTCAACGTAAACAAAGATGTGAATTCTGCCTGTCTGAACCGACCCATGGGTTCACACGACTACATTCACCACAGATGCATGTGCTCACCTGCACCCACCATTTGCTCACCCACTGACCCAGATGATCCTGATGGTGCAATTATCCCAATCGCCCCTTGGCGTCCTGGTGTTGCAGACTCCCCTTGCAGACCCCTGTCTCCAGCATTGCCCTGAGGGCCAATCATGCCATCATGACCACTCGGGCCTGGAGGTCCGATAGGACCTGAACCACCAACAGTTCCACTGCCTCCCGCTTCTCCAGGCGGTCCAGACAACCCAGTGGCTCCCTGGGCACCATCATGAAGCCCATAAGAAGCACATAAGGGCAGAGTCATTAGAATATAAAATAAATGGAAATTTATACACAAGCACCCATACAGGTGCTGCTTAAGGACTGGCCCCCACCAGACACCCCCCCCCCAAAAAGGGACCCCGTTGGGTCGTTATTGATACTCCCCCCTCGGAGGGAAGGTGAGCTGGAGATGAGAAGCTTCCTTGGACCTTCCTGCCTCGTGCAATCCTTGACAATCCGGCTCGATGGTACTTGAACCTGCAACTCGATACCGCTGCAAGCACCAGGTAGTTAGGTAGCGTTGATTGCCAAATAACTCCCCCACAGGCGCTCATCGGAAAGGCCAATGGTGGAAGGTAGCCAGGGAGGATGTCGTTGTTGTAGTTTTTTTCTTCATATGTGCTCAATATATTATTATCGATTTAACTATTCTTGACTAGCACACTTTGCGACATTAAATATCCTCTTATTTCCACAGTTCCCCTACATTTTTTCATCTGTACAGTATACACATATCAGGAATATGCTTTCACCCTCGGCGCGAATGCATACCGCAATTAGCACAGAATCACTTTCCAAGATGTTTTATTTCCCATTTTCCTTGCTTATTTCTAGAGTGTTCTTGGACTGGTCAGTGTTTTGCCTGGGGTGGTCTCGGGTTGGGTTGAGTGTCTTTTACACCTTTCCACGAACCCTCACACTCCCTTGCACACCTTCCACGTCCTCAATCTCCCACAGAAATACCTTGTCTCTTGGAGATTTCTCAGATTACCCTCCCGGGTTTATACCTTACAACCTCCCCTTTAGACACTGTTCTCCAGGGATTTCTGAGATGAGCCTGTAAGCATCACCTGCAACCCCCCCCCCCTGCGAACACTTAACCCCTCGGGGGTACCCTTCTTTTTGATGCGCACAAAGCTCCCTCTTTTCCCGTTCTTTTAAGATAAGTACAGATCACAAAGAGCAGCGAACCTGTATGTCCCGGTGCGAGAAAAAGAGGCAGTTCTTACCTTATCTTTAAGCCGGTCGGCTGCTGTCCTCTTTTTGTCTCACCAAGCAAGAAGTTCCCCTCTTTTGCTCTGTTTTTACCCCTTGCCGACTACGCCAAAATGTCGAGATCAGGGTCTGCAATCAAGCAATGACTACACCAATCGTTGTAGAGAAGAGCTTTAATGCGCACCAAGAGTGTACACAAGAGTAGAAAGGCACAGAATACCTACAGTATACCAGCTCAGTCAAACTCTGGCCTGAAAGCAGTTTGGTTTTCTTTATATATACTTTTCCTGCTCATCTGTTTTCATGATTTCCCCAACTTCCATCAGCTTTATATTTCCTTTCTAAGATATCGTTTTCTTTGAAAGTAACAACACCCCAGCAAATATTCTCTCCTGGCCTGACAAAGCATTTATCTTTTCACAAGCAAGATCTGTTATTGATCAGGCAGATCTTTATCACAATATATATATTATCGTCTCATTCTACTGCAAGATGTTCCCTTTTTAACTATACCAAAACAGTGCTGATTTATGATTGGACTTCTCTGAGCCCAAGGCTCAAAGAATGTTGTTACAAGGGCCAACAAGAAAGCCAGATGTTCAGCTGCACGACAAAGAGACAGAGACAGAGACAGAGACAGAGACAGAGACAGAGACAGAGACAGAGACAGAGACAGAGACAGAGACAGAGACAGAGACAGAGATAAATATATATATATATATATATATATATATATATATATATATATATATATATATATATATATATATATATATATATATATATATATATATATATATATATATATATATATATATATATATATAGCCGACTTGCTTTGATTACCAACAGTCAAAAATGGAAGCTTACTGAGAGCATCTTAAATGCTTTGGCTTCCTCAATTAAATGCTACATTCAATTTTAAGAAAAGGTAATCCTATTAAAATGGCTGCTTTCATCTTGGGAGCTGTTCAACAGCTCCACATATATATATATATATATATATATATATATATATATATATATATATATATATATATATATATATATATATATATATATATACATATATATATATATATATATACATACATATACATATATATATATATATATATATATACATACATATACATACATACATATACATACATACATATACATATATACATATATACATATATATATATATATACATATATATATATATACACATACATATATATATATATACATATATATACATATATATATACATACATATATATATATATATATACATATATATACATATATATATACATACATATATATATATATATATACATATATATACATATATATATACATATATATATATATATATATATATATATATATATATATATATATTGTTGCGGATTCGCGCCCACCGGCGTGCGAACAGCCACGTAACTCGAATCGCGGCACGTCGCCCACCGGACGGACAATCCAGTCGTGACCCTCTCGGACTAACGCCGGGAACCAGTCACGGGTGGACCTTTCGGTCTCACCGCGATCGTGCCAATCGGCCCTCGCGTGGGATAGGGTTGCTCGCCAAATTCGACCTACCTAAGTACCCACACGGAGGGTAGACCGGGCGATCGCACCTCGCCGCAGGTCGACTTCGGACACGGGCCACTTAAGCGACCCGTTCCGTACTATCGGGATAACCGAGCGGTGTTATTCGTCGACCTCGATGGTTCGATTAATTATCGGGCGTCTTAACCCACGACCAACCCTTTACGTGAAGCAAGATGAGGATTCAATGAAAGAAATGACGAAG
>NC_140974.1:72132736-72265236 GCF_056783735.1 Eptatretus burgeri | reverse complement strand
AAGTGTGGCAGTAGCAGTGTGTGTCGAGTCATCGGTGTGGCATCGAGTTGGGTTCTGCAGTCGGCTGAGGAAAGTTGCAGGAAGAGGCAAAGGAGCTCGGGTCCGAGGCGAGAAGGACGGCGGTCGGCGACAAGGTCGCGGTGTGAGATCGCTCGTCGCGGGACCCAAGCCAGCCAGCCAGCCATTCTCCTCCCCCAGGGCATCAACAATTCCCCCTTTCCCCCACGCTGAGATAGTGCAAAAAGGGGGCCCCGTTCCCACCCACTCCAAACGTCGTGCCAACAAAACCCGCCAAGGAGCACGGAGTCGGGGCACAGCCACGCGGCCACATCTGCGGCTCGTCCGCCAATGCGTCACGAGGACGCGGGTAGGACCCCCCCCCCCGGTCTCGCGGACCTGGCCGCTCCTTCAGGTCACGCGCACATATTGGCCTCCAGGCCTGTCTGCCCCTTATCTATGAGGGTGGCTTCTTTCCTTTGCTTTTGAGTAAATGTGTGTTGGTGCCGTCTGTAAAGTAGAACTGTATAAGTGTTGCCGTGTGTACGCGTATTCGGTAGTAACTCTGCGTCATTGTTTCTTTTGTTTTACTGATATAGGTGCATTTTGACTGTTTGGCTGTATATGTGTGCTTTCCGTGTGTCGCGTAATAAATGTGCATTGTGTGAACTGTTTTCCCGTTTCGCTTCGTCTTTTCTTTATTGACCCTCCATCCTGCTTCACGTAAAGGGTTCGTAGTGGGCTTAATACGCCCGGTAATTAATCTGAACCGTCCAGGTCGGCGATAACACCGCTCGGTTATCCCGACAGCACGGAACGGGCCGCCCAAGCGGCCCGTGTCTGGAGTCGACCTGCGGCGAGGTGCGATCGCCCGGTTGACCATTCGCGCAGGTACTTCGGTGGATCGAATTTGGCGAGCGACCCTATCCTGCGCGGGTGGGCAATTGGCACGATCGTGGTGAGGTTAAACCCCCACCCGTGACTAGCTCCCGACGTTGGTCCGAGAGGGTCACGACTGAATTTTCCGTCCGGTGAGCGACGTCCCGTGATTCGAGTCACGGGCCGTCTGCACACCGGCGGGCGCGAATTTGCAACTATATATATATATATATATATATATATATATATATATATATATAGTACGTAAAGTAAAGCACGCCGAGCCGAAATAATAAAACTCTTTGTTAAAATCCTGACGTTTCAGAAGAATAACATCTTCCGTCCTCAGAAGTAACAATAAGACACCAGACGTGCAGCTGCAGAGACATCAGCTATACTTATTATGTCCGACGGGAACAGCTACGCATTATGAGTGGGCTGCAAGGGGGAACAATCAGCATGAAGTTTAGGGACAGATTTAATAAAGAGAGTGGGATTGGAGTCTTGATTTGCTTTCGGTTTGGGTGTGTGGATCATCGGTTCGGTATCATGTGTTTCATATCTGCCCCATCCATGGTTATCGGGCTTGACCTTCGCACCCGTAGGTGGGGGGAGTGAGCGATTGCATAATCCTTGATAGGCAGCATGAAGGTCGACATGATGGTTAATCGACTGTGTGCCCGAAAGCCACGTCTTGAGAATTTCCTGGCTGGCCCCGGCTGTATTCCTCGGCTTCAACTACAATGTTCTCCCACACGAAGTTGTGTTGTAGGTTATAACAATGCACCACCACCAGCGACAGCTTGTCTCCACATGCTACTGCTTGCTGGTGCTGCGTCGACCGGGTCTTGAGTCGCTTGGACTCACCATATGAAAGATATCTGACGGCCCACATAATTGGCGTCACAGTCTCAACATGGAATTTTGTAGACCACTTTCATCTTGTCGAGTGTATTCACTCTGTCTTTGTGCCTAGACAGCTGTGCGCGGAGTGTTTCCCGAGGTTTGTGTGCGATCAAGATTCCGAATGGGTACAACCAACAGTTGGCCATCTCCAAAGTCTTGCCGAAATAAGGTAACAATATTGTTTTGGCCGGTTCCTTGGGTCACGGTGTCAGAACCTTCTTACACCCACTTTGAAAGTATAAACTTCCGGTGAAGAGATGTTTGCATTTGCAGATCTGAACGTTCACCCATTCAAGAAAGGAATTGCAAAACCAAACTAAAGAAATGAAAGGCCACTATAACCATGGAGTTTATTTTCTAATTCAAATAAAGAGAAAACATGCATGTCACAAACAGAATCAGTTTTAAACAAACAGAATCAAATCGCATCCGCTGTCACGTGACTCACCATCTGTTGGACAATAAATACACATCACGGTTTGCCTTCGTTCATTGCTTGCATTTTAATTGCTGTGTTTTTGTTTGGGTTGTCTGCGGTTGAACGCAAAAACACATTCAATTGATGTTGATTGCTTTGAGTTTGTAAAACCTCTGAATCATCTTGAGATGCACACCCAGAACATACCAAAACAACACGTGTCTCAATAGCCAGCAAAGGTCACACATGGATCCACCATATCAAAGAGGTAAGCAAAACGGTCTGTGCGGAGAGCCAGATCATGCGCAGTTTCACCGACCGTGTTCTGCAGTTCAGGGCGAACGTACCGGCTGGACAACAGCACGCTCAGTACATCCCGGGTGCCCTTTGTTCCTGCTGCGATGTGCAGAGGAGTTTGACCGCCCTACCAACAAGGCAAGAAAGCAGATGTGACGACAGGAATTTAAAATATGATAATAAATGTTTATTTTGATATTATGCACATGCAGTGTAATGTAGGGGTGGTTCAAGATTGACCTGAAATTCTTGTTCTTCAAAATTGGAATGTCAAGTGAGGTTGATGAAACTTACCATAATTTTGTGGAAAGGTCTTTATAATAGATACATAGAGATGTTTAATAAAGATGTGCAGGACAGCTGCTTTGACATTTTCATTACTTCACAAAAAAAAAAACATTAATCTCAGGCTCATGATAAAGTTTCTACATAAATCACGTGCTGGACAAAGACGTCAGTGTACGATTACATGAGTACATCAGTGGACCACTGACACATAACATCGTATGTACGATTTGAACCTGGATTCCTCACATCATGAGCTATGGTTTGACATATGGGAACATGAACCAGGTCGATTCACTTTGAAAGTTGATGGTGCCCAGATACTCCTCGAGTAGAATTGGAAACGTCTTCGTTTGTAGGCGGTATCGTCGATCAGCATGCATCCCAAATGTTATCCGTTCGATTGAGAGTTCGGTTGGAACTGCCCTGGCACCGACTTCATTGAATTTCATGTGTGAATGAAAGATGGTTTCCACGCTTCCAGTGATGATGCACAGTTACACGACAGCATCACACACATTGATGCAACGATTGCCCAAAATCAACTGCTCAACATGGGTCTTGTTTGAGTCACAACAGTTGGTTCCATCAACCATTATTATCGATGCACATCCATTTTGGAAAACGTTTGCAACAACTCAAATTACCGGAACACCTGACATTGCTGGAAAACAACAAACAACAAAGTAGGTAGGAACAAGTTCCAACAACAGCTTTTAGTCAGACTTCATGATTATAATATATCGTGGTGCGTATCAGAGTTCAGGCTTTTGTACTCGTATCACAGTATATTGCAATGCTGGACATCAAATTTGACAACAATACGAACACGTACGTCGGACACAGTTTTGGAAATAACTGTGGACCAAGAAAAAAAAATAGGTAGAAGATGCAAACACCATGTGATGGAATCGCATCCCGTTGGTAAAAATGAAATGCTCTGAAGTACAATCATGTGTTAATATTGTGACATTTTGGGGGTCAGTTATTCGAGACACTCCATAAAAGAAACCAAACATGATTATTATTGATGATTATATTATTATTATTGATGAGGGGTTCCAAACATGATTATAAACATACAAAGTAATTATTGAATTGATAATGCAATTGTTGAAGGACTGTTCCAGCGTGCCTCTTTGGCACGAGGGATGTGTAGAACACTTGGTTGCAAGTTTCCACACGACAATTTCCTCATACAATAATCGTTCAGCACGAGCAACTCATGCACGCTTGGGGTTTTAGAGGCGACACGAGGCATTCCGAGCAAATTTGAAACAGTCTTTTCAAGACACCATCGTGTGGATCATCCAATAAAATACAATGATCACATTCTTTAACAATCCATTGCAATCCCACGTCTGTCAAAAAAGGAAACGAGGAATTAAATAATTGAACGTCTTCAAGCAGGGTCTTCCATTAGCCATGCTGCAAGGCTCTACAATGTGAAGAGAAGGAGAGATATCTGACCAAAGAAGATTTTTTACCAAGTCACTGGATCAACAAGAAATGTGGCAAGAAGTGGACGTCCCAGGAAAAACGATTCGGGACCGATGTATTCGTGTGCAAGGTGAAAAATCTGAGCTGCTCATTTCCACCTCACCCAGCTGACTTTTCCAAACCGGATTTGTTGTATTTTGTGTTTTGTTATTCGTTAAAGTGTTGCTGTTTTGTCCCGTGCGTTATTTCATGGTACTCCTTTTGTGTGCGTCTCCACTATTCCTTTTGCGTGTTTTGCATCCTGTTTTTGTCTGTTACGTTCTGATCCTTCAGTGTACTAGCTCTACCGTGAGCCTCAACTATGTATACAAACAAAAGAAAACAAAAAGGAGTGGACGTCCCAGGATAATGACTCAGGACCGATACATTCACATGCCCCATCGATGCAATCGGTTTCAAACTGCCCAGAATACTGCAAACACACTCCCTGGACCTTGCAGGATAAATATCAACACTGTCTTGAGGCATCTCTATGATGCAGGGATTTGTGATCGTCATTCTGTTCAGCGTCAAAGACTTGCACAGCAACATATCCAAGTGTGCTTGAAGTGGTCAAATCAGCATGTCTGACGGATGCTGTGGCAATGGGAAAGTGTTATGTTCAGTGACTAATCCAGGTTTCTTCTTGAAAGGCATGGTGGTCTTGTACGAGTAGACAGAAATCGCAATGAGCGATATATCCCAGTCTGTGTCCAGGAAGCCCCAAACTTTGGACGTGGAAGTCTCAAGATGTGGGGTGACATTACTGACACCTTTCACAGCAACATGATCTGTATCCATGGCAATCTGATGCTAGATCAATGAAATTACAAGGAAATTTTTGCACAGGAGGAGGCCATTCGGCCCATCATGCCTGCACCACACCAACACCAGATTATTAATAAATCCATTGATACCCCTTCCCTTCGTGTGCAGCCGTTTGGCTGCTACACTGGTACTCATTTCAACGACCTCGGAAGGATGACAGACTGAGTCAACCCCCTGATGTTATTTCAGCTGCCGACGGGGCTTGAACTCAGGACCCTCAGATCCCAAGTCACCACCAAAACCGCGAAGCCAACACTAGGATCAACACCAGGTAGATCGATACGTTTATGAGATCTTACAGGAACATGTGTTGCTTACCTTTCAACAACATGTTCCAGGAATCATCTTTATGCATGATAATGCCCGTGATCACATGGCCATTCAAACAAGGAACGGTCTTGTCATTGCCAATGTTAATGTCATGACACCCTGGCCTGGTGTATTATGAGGTGTAAATTATCAGGTGTAAACCCAATTGAACATCTCTGGGATATCATTGATCGTCGCGTTTGGTCTTTGCCAAGACGGCTACAGACCCTCTAAGCTGGAATCGGAGCCGATTCGGGCAAGGAATGCCATTCCCCTGGTTCAGATTTGAGTGCTATATGTATGGTACATCAATGAGTCTGTTTTAGACATCTGCTTTGCTGCTTTGCCAGGGTGCCAACACTGTCCGAATGAGTGGCAAGAGAGGTTAAGAGTGCCTTGCCCTTTTGTTCCCCCACGTCGAACCGGCCAGAGTCTGGGTGAGAGGGTGTGATACGACAGGTGTCCTTCCCCCTCTTCATTGAGCTGTACGGCATGCCAGCAGTCTGTCCTGCAATCCTATAATGCAGCCAGATTGGCCAAGTGCCCAATAATTCTGGGTAGCTTTCTGCTTACTGCTTGCTGGCAACAACAGCATCAATTACAATGGACTCATCTACAATTTGCTGTGCAACATGCATGGATTCTGAAATGCATTTCAGGCAATCATGGACAAGACATGGCTGCCTCAATATATGCATTTTGAGAAATTCAATGAAGTTATTCCATATAAATCGGTCAAAATATAAGACCATTTAGAATGGTACTTGATAGAGTGCATAACTCCGTCAGGCTGACCTGTTTACGTTTTGTATCCCACTGATACGGATAGGCCGGACCTGGATCCGGACCTGAACGAACGAAAATGTAATCCGCTTGTTCTCGTCACCTCACCAACTCATCCACCGAGTTTTGTCATAACTCGTCCACAACTTTTTGAGATATCATGATATATATATATATATATATATATATATATATATATATATATATATATATATATATATATATATATATATATATATATATTTGTTACGGAAATGGCCCTTCGTATGCTACTAAATATAGGATTAGCCCAGATCCCCCATTAAATGCATGTTTAGCCAGGTTGTTGGGTAATTTGACGTTACATGTGTGTTGGGAGATGTCACAGGCTGTTATTTGTTTGTGCAGTGGTGGTGGATCGAGAGATCCTTCTTCTTCCTTCCTCTCTCCGGGCGAGACTCCGCCCAGCGCTGAGAGGGGGAGTGGCCAAAAAGAGGAAGTGAAACTAAGGGGAGGAGTTTGTTGACTTCATAAAAGGGTGCACCCCAAAAAGAAAAGGTGGTAAGAAACTGAGAGGACGGAGTTGAGCAGTTGGGCTCTGAGGCGAGCGTGCGCCGGGAAGGCAAGAGAGAAACAACGGGTGTCAAGGCGCAATCTGCTGGTTGAGCAGTCGGGCTTCGAGGTGGGAAGGCAAGAGAGGAACGACGGGTGCGAGGCGCGATCTGTTAATTGAGCAGTTGGGCTCCGAGGCGAGCGTGCCCTGGGAAGGCAAGAGAGAAACGACGGGAGTCGAGGCGCGATCTGCTGGTTGAGAAGTCGGGCTTCGAGGCGAGCGTGCGCCAGGAAGGCAAGAAAGAAACGACGGAGCCTCCGACTGTCCCTACTCACCTCACGGCTCGACGACGTCTTGGAATCCCATGGACCCAGCCTGCCGGAGCTCGATTTGGCCTTGTCTGGTGAACAGGCCAGGCCTGGACTTGTATGCTGAACCTTGTGAGAAACCAGCTGAAACCAATCATCGACCTTTCGCTCTGGTGCAGTCGACCTCGCGGGGTCTGAACGCGCGAGAGTGCGTGCGTGAAGTCTGCGACAAAAGGAGGACGAGCTCCATTTTGCCACGCAGCGTGCTCGAGCTTGGGGGCTCGAATCTATGGACATCTGCTTGTTACGAGCGACATTCGTGCTTTTGACACTTTCCTCTCGTCCATGAAACATCACCAAGTACTCTGTCTTGTCCGCATGCTGTCTATGTCTTGTCTGCATGTTGTTTAAGGTATATCTCGGTAGGGACCCCCTCGAAACCCGTAATCCGTAGTTCCCCAGTTAAGAACGGTTTATAGATTAATTAAAACATTGTCGTGAATGTTTTGCTTGTGTTGTGTTCCCCGATGTTCCCCAATAAATCTGGCTGATGCGTATGAAGTTGCCGCTGTGGATTAATTCGTGTAGCATCGAGGAACGATCTGTTCGATTGGTATATAAAACCAAAATGGTTACAGACTGGCAGAAAACGCTCGGCATCTGACAAAAGCAGTCTGTAATCGGGGTCTATTTCCCTAACTGGTAAGGTCCAGGGGTACGTTGGTATCGCGATTGAAGACGCGTGACCCGAGGCCTGTGCCGAGCCAGCCGGTGTTATAACCCCGGAGACGGCAGTGGTGAGGGTGGCGCCGAATCTGTAACGTTTGGAGCCAAGAGTCGGGTGAGAATTTTTAGAAATTCGGCCTATGTTGGCATCTTGACCTCAAAAAATAATTAATGGTTGAATTCAGTGACATATGCAAATCCTGTTGAAATTTCGGGTCAATTGGAGAAAAAAATTGAGGATTTTACAAATCGCGCCGATATGTTGTTGACCTTTGGCCGATGTTGACCTCAAGAAAAATTGGTGGTTGAATTCAGCGAGCTGATATGAAAATGCTCTTCAAATTGCAAGCCAATTGGATGAAAATTGAGGATTTTAGAAATGTGACCAAGTTGTTGACCTTTGGTCCATGTTGACCTTTTGACCTATATTGACAAAAAATAATTGACAGCCTCATTTTTGTCCTTCAGAATCCTCTGGTAAAGTTTGACGAAGATAGCTGAAAGTGTGTGCGAGTTATCACACTCACAGACAACTCAGAGACGCACTTATCGCACTCACAGAAACAAGAAGTTTTAATTTTTGTCATAACAAACAAAAACGAACTAACTGAACAGATCAACATACTTGGCAAAATTTGTTTCGCTAAGTAACAGACAGACAGAGGTGAAAACATAACCTCCGTACATCTTCGGTGGTGGAGGTAAAAATTACTTTCTTCGTCATTACTGAAGGATATACTGTACTTAAAAGCAGTATGAATTACAGAAATGGAAAACAATCATTAGAGTCGACAATCATTCTTGTCTGGTGCTCATTTACCTTGCTTGATGCATTAATGTCTGCACCACACTGCAGCAGTAAGGAGGCAACTTCTGCGTAGTTCCAGCGGCAGGAGCAATGCAGAGGAGTCCAGCCCTCATTAGTTGGGAGCCCGGTGTCTGCACCCGATGAGAGTAGGCAACGGACGGCCGAAAGATGGCCGTGTGAGGCGGCACGATGCAGGGCGCTGTAACCATCAGCATCCTGAATACTGTTCAAGGATTTGTTGGAGGTGAGAAGCTGAGAGAGGGTGTGTACCTGAATGGGAACCAACAATGCAAAAATAAATAAATGCATCAAATAAATCTGACTCCAAAATACAAGTGAAAACCTCGACTGATTGTCATCCCACGGTATGGTCATGGAAAGGACAATGAAGACAATGATCCGTGAAAAAATTAATCTAATGATGAGTTCGAGCTCTGTTCTTCATCGCACGGCCCGCGAGCCGCTGGTGGCCCATGGTGGCCGAAAGTGCGGCCCCTGACGTGCGCCCGACAATACACGAATGTGAAAACACCCCATCATAATCCGCCATAAACGCAATCAAATCGACTCATTGGTTTCAAATGAGTTTTACAAGGTGAAGCATAAAAGTAGCAAACTGTATCAGTAGATGGCACGACACAAACAATTATGTTTGCAGTGCAGATAATGACAATGAAGAAGAGGATGTGGGGGCAGGGCCTAATAGCAGCCATTACGGAGTCCTGCGAAGGCGGTTGGGCGGCTCTCACACTGATGTCTTATTGGCAAAAGAGGCTCCCCTCTTAAAAATGCTGAAGATCGCCGAGTTCGAGTGTCGATAGGCTGAGTGACATCAGAAATGAAAAAAAAATGCCTGCCATACATTCCCTACTTCATTACTCTACATTGAGGAGCCCACACTGTCTGGAGGTCTGCTCCACCCCTAGACTAGGCTCCGGCGAAACAGCGAGTGAGAGTGGATGGGCGAAGCACATCCGGACTCCAGGTGGGGGGCAGAGACCTTAAAAGCCCGGGCTTTGAGTTTTCTCAAATCTCCTTTGAGGAGGGGATTTGAGGAGTTTCTTGAGACAAACGCAATGGAAGGCTGTACACAAGGATTTTGCCAGGCTGTCCTGCTGCACCACATCCCCACCAGCCAGGCACGCCGCTCTTCCTCCTTTCTGTGTGCTCTCAAGTGCTGGGACGGTGCACTGACCAGACTTGAAAGGGGACATGACGCATTTGCGGCCCTGCATCCTAATACCAGCCGTGCGATGCAGGTACAGTTCGGGTATTTCCTGTCTTGTCTCTTGACCACGATGTGCTTGATTTGGCCCGAAGGCATTGGATATTTCAGGATCTCCCGTTCGGTTGGTTGCTTTGTGGGTGCACAAACAGTAGTGGGTAAGGGGTTGCAATTATTTATTACATACTGGTTATTTTTTGACTGATTGCTTCCTGTATATTCCCTTCCACGTGCGCCATTCGTTATTGAGATATACCTGGTCTCGGGGTGAATTCTGGTTGTCCTGGTTCCCCTGGGGAAACCAAGAATGACCCGTTGAGGTCTAATTGGAGCCGATATTAAATGCCGCACCCCGGACAGCACTACTCGTCTCAGAATCGCTTGGCTTAATTGGTTATAATACAGTGACGCTTAAATAGCAAAGTGCTTGGCTGGCTCGATGATCCCACTGTTATCGCAGAAGAAGTGGAAAGACCTGCAATCCGACTCCAGATGGCTGAAACACCTGACCGCTACAGTCGCATTGACGTGACTCGTCAGGTTTGTACAAGGCACGTCAGTGCTTGCCCCCACCGTTCTTATCCACACTGTCTCCGAGTAAATTAAAACTGATCAACTGTTTCATCCAATTAATAAGGTGGAGATGAAGTGCGGGCTTAAAGGGCCGAATGGCCTCATCCTGCATCAAAGTTCCTCGTGTATCCTTGTGTGTCCTTGTCTATCCTCATGTATCCTTGCGTGTCTTTGTGTACCATTGCGTATCCTTGTATATCCTCGTATACCTTCGTGTATCCTTGTGTAACCATGTGTGCCCTCGTTTATCATGTTTCTTATGCATCCATGCGAGTCCTTGTGTACCCTTGCATACACCTGTCTACCTTTGTATAGTAGTGCGTTCCCTTGCGTAACCTTGTGTAGTCTTGTGCATCCCTGCATATCATTGCCTACCCTTGTGTACCATTGCGTGCCCTTGTGTATCCTCATGTATTCTCGTGTACCCTTATGTACCTTTGTGTATCTTCGTGTACCCTCGTGGTTCCTCGTATACCGTTGTGTATCCTCGTGGATCCTCCTGTACCTATGTGTATCCTCGTGGATCCTTGTGTGCTGTCGTGTATCATCATCATGTACCTTTTTGTATCCAAGTGTATCCTCATGTATTCTCCTGTACCTACGTTTATCCTTGTGTATCCTCATAGACCCTTGTGTACCCTAGTGTATCTTCATGTGCTGTGTACCCTTGTGTATCATCGTGGATCCTCCTGTACCGATGTGTATCCTCGTGGATCCTTGTGTGCTGTCGTGTATCATCGTCATGTACCTTTGTGTATCCAAGTGTATCCTCATGTATTCTCCTGTACCTATGTTTATCCTTGTGTATCCTCATAGATCCTTGTGTACCCTAGTGTATCTTCATGTGCTGTGTACCCTTGTGTATCATCGTGGATCCTCGTGTACCTTTCTGTATCCTCATGTACCCTTGTAGGTCCTTGTCTATCTTCATATATCCTCTGCATCCATGTGTGTCCTTGTGTACCCTTGTATACACCTGTCTATCCTTGTGTACCATTAGGTGCCCTTGTGTATCCTCGTGTACCTTTGTGTATCCTCCTGTATCGTTGCGTATACTCGTGTACCATTGTAGACACTTGTAGGTCCTCGTGTACCCTTATGGGTCCTTGTGTGTCATTGTGTCCCCTTGTCTACCCTGGTGTATCCTCGAGTATCCTATGCATCGACGTGTGTCCTTGTATACAACTGTGTAGTCTTGTTTATCCTTGCGGATCCTCATGTATCCTTGTCTATCCTCAGGTGTCCTTGTGTGTCCTTGTGGATCCTCGTGTATCTTCGTGTATCCTCGTGTAACCTTGTGTGTCCTCATGTATCCACCTGTCTATCCTTGGATAGTCTTGTGTACTCTTGTTTATCTATGCATATCCTTGTATACCATTGTGTGCATCATTGTGTACCTTTGTATATCTTTGTGTATCCTCATGTATCTTCGTGTACCCTCAAGTATCCTTGTGTATCCTCGTGTACCTTTGTACATCTTTGTGTATCCTCATGTATCCTTGTGGATCCTCGTGTATCCTTGTGGATCCTCGTGTATCTTCGTGTATCCTCGTGTACCCTCATGTATTCTTGTGGATCCTCGTGTACCCTCATGCATCCTTGTGGATCCTCGTGTATCCTTGTGGATCTTCGTGTATCCTCGTGTATCCTTGTGGATCCTCGTGTATCCTCAAGTACCCTTGTGGATCCTCGTGTACCCTCAAGTACCCTTTTGGATCCTTGTGGATCTTCGTGTATCCTCGTGTACCCTTGTGGATCCTCGTGTACCCTCAAGTACCCTTGTGTATCCTCATGTACCCTTAACTACCCTCAAGTACCCTTGTGGATTCTTGTGTATCCTCATGTACCCTCGTGGATCTTCGTGTATCCTCGTGTATCCTTGTGGATCCTCGTGTATCCTCAAGTACCCTTGTGGATCCTCGTGTATCCTCAAGTACCCTTTTTGATCCTCGTGTACCCTCAAGTACCCTTTTGGATCCTTGTGGATCTTCGTGTATCCTCGTGTACCCTTGTGGATCCTCGTGTACCCTCAAGTACCCTTGTGTATCCTCATGTACCCTTAACTACCCCAAGTACCCTTGTGGATCCTCGTGTACCCTCAAGTACCCTTGTGTATCCTCATGTACCCTTAACTACCCTCAAGTACCCTTGTGGATTCTTGTGTATCCTCATGTACCCTTGTGGATCCTCGTGTATCCTTGTGGATCCTCGTGTATCCTTGTGGATCCTCGTGTATCTTCGTGTATCCTCGTGTACCCTCATGTATTCTTGTGGATCCTCGTGTACCCTCATGCATCCTTGTGGATCTTCGTGTATCCTTGTGGATCTTCGTGTATCCTCGTGTATCCTTGTGGATCCTCGTGTATCCTCAAGTACCCTTGTGGATCCTTGTGGATCCTCGTGTATCCTTGTGGATCCTCGTGTATCCTCAAGTACCCTTTTGGATCCTTGTGGATCTTCGTGTATCCTCGTGTACCCTTGTGGATCCTCGTGTACCCTCAAGTACCCTTGTGTATCCTCATGTACCCTTAACTACCCTCAAGTACCCTTGTGGATTCTTGTGTATCCTCATGTACCCTTGTGGATCCTCGTGTACCCTCGTGGATCCTCGTGTACCCTTGTGTGAGGTACAAGTACACCCTCATGTTTACTCACGCGGTTCCTTTGCGCTGCCCACAGGACGAGTTCTCGGGGTGTTTCCGCCAACTCTCTCTCTTTCAGCACGTTTACCTCAGTCTCCACATCGTGTCCCTCCCTCTCCACATCGTGTCCCTCCCTCTCCACATCGTGTCCCTCCCTCTCACCCGACTCTCCCGCCGAGCTCCGTGTTCCCTCGTGTATCCTCACCACGTGCGTTTCCTCATTCTCTTCACGAATGAACGTTTCTTCGTTCTCTTCAAACATCATTCTCTTCTTGTTTTGTGGTTTTTCTTTCTTTCTTCCAATGCGGTATTTTCACGCCGCGACACGTCCATGACACGGAACGTTGTGTGGGAAAAACCTCTTCTCTCTTCCTTATCCTCATCGGTTTGTAAAACGATCTTCCGTCGCTCGGTCCACTCCACCGGGTCTCGGTTTGTTATTGTAACACAATCAAAGCAAAATCGAATCGGTGGAGGATCGTTCCGATTCACGACGATCCAGCGGCTATAAGGAGTACGTTGGTGCAGTGTACAGTGAGTGGTACAGTGTGGAGAAAACAGGACTTCCGGGAAAAAAGGAAAACAAAAAAAAGGAAAAGAGAAAAAAAGGAAAAGGAAAAAAAAAAAAGGAAAAGAAAAAAAAAAAGACGAAATCCCCAGGAAGTGCGGATGACGAAACCGGAAGTCGATGAACATGACGCTTTCGCCACCTCGTTGGAATCCCCCACACGTCGCACTCCATTAATCGATCGAATGAGAGACACAGTATATACTGTATATATTTATATATTTTTTATCTGCAACGGGAAAATTCATGGGTTTTGTTTCTTTATTTCTTAATATTCTTCTCTCCAACAGGCGAGTCCGTTTAATCCGATGGCGAATGAGCAAGAAGTGTGAAACAAACCGATTAAATAACAACAACCGAACACTCACACGTGACCCGACTGGTCCGTGCGCCCTGATCACTGAAAACGATCCGTTCACGGACCGCGAAGTACACGAGGCTCCAGATAAGACGACGGGAGCAAAGGGAGAAAATCTCATCGCGGTGATAGACAGAGGGCCCAGAATGTCAAAAAACAACAACAAGCTCAAATGAGCGAAGATCCTCGTCCTCTTAATGATGACGTCATAAAAACGAAATATGACGTCATTGTGATGTATCAGGTTTGCGATAAATAATTATCTGTGCTAATGCCCGGCTTGATTCCCGCAAACAAAATTCAAACAGCTTGCCGAGTTTCGGAGATAATGGTATAGGCGATTTCCATTAGTGACGATATTATGACGTCAACTTTTTTTCTCGGAAGAATTTCCCAAAATCGGAGACGGTTATTGCCTGCGCGTGGGCTTTCTGCATATACATGGCAAGTTTCACGAAGATCCGATGAAAACTCTGGGTTGTGAAACAAAAAATGTCAAAAAATAGGAATGACGTCATAAAAATTTATATGACGTCATAGTTATGTATCATTTGTGCGGTAATTCATCTCTGCTAATGCCCTGTTCGATTCCTGCAAACAGAATTCAAAAAGCTTGCCTAGTTTCGGAGATAATTTTTTGGGTGGTTTCCATTAGCGGAGATATTTTGACGTCATAACTTTTTTTCTCGGAGGAATTTTCAAAATCGGAGATGGTTAATGTCTACGCAGGGTATTTTTTACATATATATGCCAAGTTTCAGGAAGTTTCGATGAAAACTGTAGGCTGTGAAACAAAAAAGTCCACAAGAACAACAACGTGAGACTTCGAGATCCTCCAGGAGGATCTAAAAACACAAAGGGTTTGGAAGAGATTCCAGGAGGACACCACAACAAAATGTCTACAACTGGAACCTGTCCGGGATTCACTGACAATCCTTCAAGGACACCTTCGAGGAAAAGATGCTACCTGATACGGAACACCTGCAGATGTTCTGACACCTCAACCTGAAAACGTCACAACTTGATCCTCAAAACATGAACGTACAGAACGAAGAGACATTTTAAGTCCTGGGAAGACCTCGTTCAGCTTCTCATAATCCCGAAACAACGTGTGTGTGTGTGTGTGTGAGTGTGAGTGTGAGTGTGAGTGTGAGTGTGTGTGCGCGCACGCGCACAAAGGCTCGTATTGTCTGAATGGTTTAGATCTGAGGGTCTTGAGTCTGAGCCCCTGTTTTCCATTGAATCAACACCGTGTGGGGTTGACTGAGCTTGTCATCCTTCTGAGGTTGGCGAAATGAGTACCGGTGTACTGGTGATAGGGGCACTGCATCAGTGGCACAGCAGTGCCCCCCAGAAAAAGATGCAACCAGCAGGCACAGGTTGCCTTGTTCTACCTTTAAAATGTTGAGAGCATGCACACTAGAGGTGCAGAACTTTAAAAATCATCCCTCTGAAACTTCATTGATGACAAATTCGATGATCACTCCATGTGGAGGGAACGCTCAGGTAGGTCGCGTCACGCTATTGGCTGCCGTCGGTACAGGTGAGTCATTGCGGACCAATGGGAATCGAACGATCGCCCGAAATTCTCCACATTACCCTGCGTGTTGAGGGAGACGTTGAGACAGACACGAAGTACACACAATCGTTTTTTTCCGTTTAACAAGTCGAGCCATGTCGTCATAATCAGTCGTCATAATGAAATTTCCATTTTGCAGCAAAGATCCACAGAGTCGAAGAGCGGACGTTATCCCTCGGCGCTCGTCTTTGGGACTTCTCGCAGTGCAACCGAGTCCCGGTGGGGAGACCCACTGGAGCGAAGGAGAGGTCGACCGTTTCTGGGCCGTGTTCTGCTCTTACCTGAGCCACCTGCTCGCCGGAGAACTCCACCTGCCTTGGCCCAGCCTGGAGGTGGTGGCGCCTCCAGACTGCGTACGCTCGCTCGATGAGAGCATATGGCTGGGGGTGCGCTGTCCGCTCTGGCAAGGCCGGTACAGTCTGGCTGTGGCTAATTGGCGCCTTATCTTGAGGCACTTTGGGGCTGAGACCTTGTGCAAAAGCTGCGCCTTTCATGTGCAACCCAGCGACGAGATACAGACGCTGCGGAACATCTTCAAGCGCAGAGTCCCACCTGCAGTGTGGCTGTGAGTGTATTTTGTCCTAATCTGTCCCTAACAAGGGGATCAGAATGTTGAGGAGACAGACAACATGATTACAATTTGTCTTAACTCTTCTTTGTTTTGTTTTGTTTTTTTTAAAACCAAACAGACACGCACACTTTCTAAAGTAATAGAAGCTGATTATGTGATAATTGAATATATTTTTCAAACAAGGCAAAAGGTATAGTGTAAAAGGTAAAAAGAACTTCAAAGTAGGCCGAGTCAAAAGTAAAGGTCAAAGGTCAAAAGTCTAGTGTAGTAGGCCAAGTCAAAGGTCAAAAGTCTAGTGTACATAGGCCAAGTCAAAGGTCGAAAGTACAGTGTAGTAGGCCAAGTCAAAGGTCAAAAGTCTTGTGTACATAGGCCAAGTCAAAGGTCAAAAGTGCAGTGTAGTAGGCCAAGTCAAAGGTTGAAAGTCTTGTGTACATAGGCCAAGTCAAAGGTTGAAAGTCTTGTGTACATAGGCCAAGTCAAAGGTCAAAAGTCTTGTGTACATAGGCCAAGTCAAAGGTCGAAAGTACAGTGTAGTAGGCCAAGTCAAAGGTCAAAAGTCTAGTGTACATAGGCCAAGTCAAAGGTCGAAAGTGCAGTGTAGTAGGCCAAGTCAAAGGTTGAAAGTCTTGTGTACATAGGCCAAGTCAAAGGTCAAAAGTCTAGTGTACATAGGCCAAGTCAAAGGTCGAAAGTCTTGTGTACATAGGCCAAGTCAAAGGTCAAAAGTCTTGTGTACATAGGCCAAGTCAAAGGTCGAAAGTACAGTGTAGTAGGCCAAGTCAAAGGTCAAAAGTCTAGTGTACATAGGCCAAGTCAAAGGTCAAAAGTCTAGTGTACATAGGCCAAGTCAAAGGTCGAAAGTCTTGTGTACATAGGCCAAGTCAAAGGTCAAAAGTCTTGTGTACATAGGCCAAGTCAAAGGTCGAAAGTACAGTGTAGTAGGCCAAGTCAAAGGTCAAAAGTCTAGTGTACATAGGCCAAGTCAAAGGTCAAAAGTCTAGTGTACATAGGCCAAGTCAAAGGTCGAAAGTCTTGTGTACATAGGCCAAGTCAAAGGTCAAAAGTCTTGTGTACATAGGCCAAGTCAAAGGTCGAAAGTACAGTGTAGTAGGCCAAGTCAAAGGTCAAAAGTCTAGTGTACATAGGCCAAGTCAAAGGTCAAAAGTCTAGTGTACATAGGCCAAGTCAAAGGTCGAAAGTGCAGTGTAGTAGGCCAAGTCAAAGGTTGAAAGTCTTGTGTACATAGGCCAAGTCAAAGGTCAAAAGTCTAGTGTACATAGGCCAAGTCAAAGGTCAAAAGTCTAGTGTACATAGGCCAAGTCAAAGGTCAAAAGTCTTGTGTACATAGGCCAAGTCAAAGGTCGAAAGTACAGTGTAGTAGGCCAAGTCAAAGGTCAAAAGTCTAGTGTACATAGGCCAAGTCAAAGGTCGAAAGTGCAGTGTAGTAGGCCAAGTCAAAGGTTGAAAGTCTTGTGTACATAGGCCAAGTCAAAGGTCAAAAGTCTAGTGTACATAGGCCAAGTCAAAGGTCAAAAGTCTAGTGTACATAGGCCAAGTCAAAGGTCAAAAGTCTTGTGTACATAGGCCAAGTCAAAGGTCGAAAGTACAGTGTAGTAGGCCAAGTCAAAGGTCAAAAGTCTAGTGTACATAGGCCAAGTCAAAGGTCGAAAGTGCAGTGTAGTAGGCCAAGTCAAAGGTTGAAAGTCTTGTGTACATAGGCCAAGTCAAAGGTCAAAAGTCTAGTGTACATAGGCCAAGTCAAAGGTCAAAAGTCTAGTGTACATAGGCCAAGTCAAAGGTCAAAAGTCTTGTGTACATAGGCCAAGTCAAAGGTCGAAAGTACAGTGTAGTAGGCCAAGTCAAAGGTCAAAAGTCTAGTGTACATAGGCCAAGTCAAAGGTCGAAAGTGCAGTGTAGTAGGCCAAGTCAAAGGTTGAAAGTCTTGTGTACATAGGCCAAGTCAAAGGTCAAAAGTCTAGTGTACATAGGCCAAGTCAAAGGTCGAAAGTCTTGTGTACATAGGCCAAGTCAAAGGTCAAAAGTCTTGTGTACATAGGCCAAGTCAAAGGTCGAAAGTACAGTGTAGTAGGCCAAGTCAAAGGTCAAAAGTCTAGTGTACATAGGCCAAGTCAAAGGTCAAAAGTCTAGTGTACATAGGCCAAGTCAAAGGTCGAAAGTCTTGTGTACATAGGCCAAGTCAAAGGTCAAAAGTCTTGTGTACATAGGCCAAGTCAAAGGTCGAAAGTACAGTGTAGTAGGCCAAGTCAAAGGTCAAAAGTCTAGTGTACATAGGCCAAGTCAAAGGTCAAAAGTCTAGTGTACATAGGCCAAGTCAAAGGTCGAAAGTGCAGTGTAGTAGGCCAAGTCAAAGGTTGAAAGTCTTGTGTACATAGGCCAAGTCAAAGGTCAAAAGTCTAGTGTACATAGGCCAAGTCAAAGGTCGAAAGTCTTGTGTACATAGGCCAAGTCAAAGGTCAAAAGTCTTGTGTACATAGGCCAAGTCAAAGGTCGAAAGTACAGTGTAGTAGGCCAAGTCAAAGGTCAAAAGTCTAGTGTACATAGGCCAAGTCAAAGGTCGAAAGTGCAGTGTAGTAGGCCAAGTCAAAGGTTGAAAGTCTTGTGTGCATAGGCCAAGTCAAAGGTCAAAAGTCTAGTGTACATAGGCCAAGTCAAAGGTCGAAAGTACAGTGTAGTAGGCCAAGTCAAAGGTCAAAAGTCTAGTGTACATAGGCCAAGTCAAAGGTCGAAACTACAGTGTAGTAGGCCAAGTCAAAGGTCGAAAGTCTAGTGTACATAGGCCAAGTCAAAGGTCGAAAGTCTAGTGTACATAGGCCAAGTCAAAGGTCGAAAGTGCAGTGTAGTAGGCCAAGTCAAAGGTCGAAAGTCTTGTGTACATAGGCCAAGTCAAAGGTCAAAAGTCTTGTGTACATAAGCCAAGTCAAAGGTCAAAAGTCTATTGTACATAGGCCAAGTCAAAGGTCAAAAGTCTAGTGTAAGTTGGCTGAGGTCAGGTCAACGTGACTTTGGAGGGTGGGTTACCCGAAGTTCATTTTAAAAGGTTTTAAAATCAATCAAGTCAAACCAACTTCAGCTCACTATAATCTACATCATCATCTTCCACCCAGACACAACCTCCATTCCTATTCAGAACAATTCATCTGCCTGTATCCCAAGACCCGACCCAATGCTGTACATACAGCTTTCACTGTGACCGCTGCAATGGAGTGGAACGGCATACCCTCTTCATTCACATCAGCAAATTCAACTGAACAATTTAAAAAAAAAAACTTATTAAAACTTGTTTCCGAAATGAGCATTGTGATTGTATCGGTTCTACCTTTTCATCAAGGTGGTATTTGCATTACAGGTATATGATTAGTAAGATTTTTTTTTGTAGTGACACTCAAACGTTTTAGTGGATGTAGTTGAATATGTTAAAGTGATCATTATTAATATTGTAAGTGTTGTAATCTGTAATTTTGTTCAATTAAATAGAGCACATGTTAAATGCAGATATTATTCCGTCAAATATCTCGATGCATCATGCATGTCCATCAGGTAATAAAAGACTGTTCGATTAACGAGACACAAAAACTGCCCTTTCCTGCTCAGCCAATGTCTACGTACCTATGGAAGGACAAATCGTAAAGCCTACCATCTGCGATATGCTTCTCCCCTTGACCATGAGTGACGTCATTATATGTTGTGATTGGCTTTTCAGAGCTTGTCTCACTCATTCACTCGGAGTGGGGCTTGAAGAGGAGAGGGTCAAACTGTTTCACTGCAACACAACAACAGATTAATACTAGCACATAACACCAGTCTCTTCACCGACAGGAATATAAAAGGGGGAGGAGAAAGAGGGGGAAGAGTGAGGAGGTGGAGGGGAAAGGAAGGCAGACATACGGTGAAGCGTCAATTCATACCGCTCCATCAAAATGATTCTACATAGAATAATAGTGAAGATGGAAAAAAAATAATGTCTGAAATCCATTTTCTACTAGTCATACTATAAATACTACCCAGAGACAAACACCGCCCGTCATGTCTGGAGATGAACACAGCCCAGAGACAAACACTGCCCGGACACATCCGGAGACAAACAAACACGGCCCAGACAGATCCAGAGACAAGCACGGTCCGGAGATAAACAACGTCAGGACATGTCCAGAGACAGAAGGAGAGGGAGAGACAGAGGGAGAGATGTGTGGAGGGTGCTGCACTGTTTTAGGAGGGGGTGTAGAGTGTAGATGGGACAGAGAGAGATTGGGGTCAGACAGGGGAGTTAGCAGAGAGAAAATGTTATGCTTTATGAACAAAACACGCACACGCACACACACACACTGACATTCGTTCATATAAACTGGATAATATATCGTCAGGCCTTACACACCGACAATTCCTGTGTTTGAAAAATATTTAATACTACAGTGAGAATGCATAATTATCTTTATCTATATAATTACATGCCTGTTTGTCCGTCCGTCCACCTGTCTGTGTACAACATTCCGTTCCATCCATTGGTTGGGCAGTTTGCCTGACTACACCCACAATTTCAACATTAAAAATAAATAAATAATGCGACCACCATGTTGGTTCAGAGCTGTCATCTTCACAATTGCCATTCCCTCCCTATTAGTTTTTCTTTGTGTAAAACAACCAATGCAACTGTTAAAAGTATCATCAGATATCGAAAGGTTGAATCTGATCGGCATCACAGGGCATGAAGATCACAGTACATCAAGGTCTCAGCGATCGAGGAACCGGTCTGTTGTCCAATTACAAATAACTGTGCCATTCTCTCAAGCAAGGCTTTCATCGCGTAGGTTATGCAGGTCATTGCTATTATTTCCGACGATTTGATCGTAAATGACTCGACCAGAGATCAGAAAACCCACGTCCTTATAAAAGGTCATTGTTGTGAGAAGTTCCGAGAATCACATGACATTCTGAAAGAAAACATCTGTCATCATTTACTTTTGATGTAGTGTTTATAATATATGCATCAGGAAGGAGATAATTGGTTTCAGGTCGTTAATAAGCACAATTAGGCTGCTCATGGTCACTTGAGATTGCCATTTCATGGAGTTTCCGCACAACTTGTGGGATTGTGAGTTGAACAGACGACCGTGATGGGTTTCTGCGAAGTTGGAGAGAGCATGGTAGGTGAGGGGAATGTGTTCAATATTCTGCTGTTTCAATGAGGTAATGAAGAAATATGGTATGATCGATGTGGGAATGCCAATTGCTTTTATGAGTGAGAGAAGGGTGAGGACAGAGTTGGGGGTGGAAGAGCAAAGATTGGACAGAGTTGGGAGGGGGAGGTTGAGGCGTTGGGGAGTGAGGGGATTAAGGAGTTGTGGTGGGGGTGGAGAGGGGGTTTGAAGGCTTGGGGTGGGGGAGGGGATTGACATCTTCAGGTTGGAAGGTGAAGGGAGAGGACTTGGGTTTTGTGAGTGGGAGGGGGGAAGAGTTGAGGACTTGATGTTACAATTTACATTACAAGGATGTTCCACAGGTCCTGACGAGTACGTTTTATCACATCTACTGTACTTCGTCAGTGTGATTAAGGAGTTCTGCCCACACAGCCCACATGATCATTACACTGCCCCTTTGGGTTGTAGGCTCTGGAAGTGCCTGTTGAAGATCTCTCTCCCCCCTCTCCCTATGTAGTATTCAAAATGAAAGTAACAAGGGGTTTCCAGGTGGCGAATGGTTCAGGATGTTCACACTATATAACAAAACTAGAAGGGCACTCTTCGACGTCACCAGATATGCCTCCATCCACATTATACATAGTGGTACCAAGTTTGATTTAAATCCCTGAACCCAGATTCAAAATACTGAATTATTCTAACTGCCAGACCATGCAGTTGATCAGGTTGAAATTTAAGACATATTCCCCATGACTACGAGATCATAACTGACGTTTCACGTCGATTGATGAAGCGGTTCAAGAGAGATAAATTTTTTAAGATTTTCGGTCAAACCAATATGTCTGCCAGACCATGTGACCTATTACTTATTCATGAACACCCTGGTATTCCCAAGGATCGGGGAACATGTGGGTGTAGTTTCCCCTCGATCTGTCAAGCCGTTCTGGAGAAGAAGATTTTTAAAGGTTTACTCTTCAAAAAAATCATAGATGCCAAAACAAGTGACCGATGACATCATCAACTTTTTCTACCCATACAATTTATCCCTAGTCCCTCAAAATTTTTCAAACTAATCAGATAAAGCGTTTGACGTATACAATAATGACGTCATAATAACTATGACAAAAAAAAAATCACACTTGTTTCCCATGGGGAGTAAGTACTTCACATGGGCCAAGTTTCAATTTTTTCCATGTAGCAGTTTCAGAGATACATAGGTCCAAATTTTCCCCTTTTTTCCAACATGGCTGCCACACCACGTGACCTATGACATCAGAATTATCGTTAAAACATTCCACATGCGCATCCGCACATATGGTGAAAATTTTGTGTCAATCAGATAAGCGGTTGCAGAGAAAACGAAAAAATTACCGCGGACGTACGAATAACCTGAAAGCATAATTCCTCCGGTGAATTAGTCAGCAGAGGCATAAAAAGAAGGCTGATGGGAACAAGTCACCTTTAAATGTACTATCTCATAACAACCCTTTGATTATTCATAAGGAATAAACAAAGGGTTGTTATGCGGTAGCACATCACTTTGCTGATGACTCCACCCTCTGCCATACCATCTGCCATCCCTCAGATCAGCAAGCAGCAGCCTCTTCACTCTGCAGATCTGGATAAAATCACAAGCTGATCAAACACGTGGAACATGTATTTCAATCCCGACAAATCTCACACTCTCACTTTGTCTCTCCGAAAGGAATGTCTGGAACTCCCCCCCCCCCCGCCCCCCACTGACTTTTCAACGATTCTCTTGAAGAAATCCTTTCTTTCAAGCTTCTGAGTCTCACTATCTGTCATCATCTTTCCTGGGAAAGCCACATTTCTAAGCTGGCCTCCAAAACCAGTCGCCGACTGGGCATCCTCTATCGTGGAAAGTCCTTCCTTGGCACACCTGAGTTCCTGACCGTGTACAAAGCTTTGATCTGTCGCCTGATGGAGAACTGCTCTCTCCTCTGAGCTGGAACTCCTGCCTTTCACCTTTCTCAGCTTCACGCTGTGGAAACCAAGGCATTAGTATCATTGGTATCTCCCACGATGAGGCTGTCTTTGGGTCTCTCTCTCTCTCTCGGGAAGGCAGGTCAGTGGTCTTTCTGTATTCTACCGTCCTCTCTCCAGCCTATACCCCACTCCCCCCCCCCACCCACTGCTCTGACTGCGATATGTCCCCCCCCGCCATATTTCAGCAAGGCGCTCAAGGTCCGCCAGCAACCCCCTTGTGGTAAAACTACCAAAATTAAGAATCACTGCTCACCTCCACTCTTTCATTTTCGTTTTTCCCACCTTTGGAACAAACTCCCACACTCTTCAATCCCACTCTTCCCTCCAAGTCTTCAAAACAGCTGTTCACTACCATCTCTTATCTTCCCCCATCCAAAACCATCTTTTCCACCCTCATTAATCCACCTCTCAACTTCCCTATTTTCCTTCCTGAAAGTTCCTGTCGTGTGAGGACCAGAAAAGTCCCTGTAGTGTCCATCTTGTTTACCCCGTGTTCCCTGTGCCATCCCTTTCCCATCTCTTAATGTTTCTATTCCCCACTGTTTTGTGCTTCCCTCTCCTGCCCCTCCCCGGTCTGCTGCCCCCCCCCCCGGTCTCCTGCTTCTCGTTACACGTTCTGTGTGTGTTCGCAATTATAAGAGCCTCGACATTGTATATGAAAAAAATATATATATTAAGGACATGTGAATGAGTGATAGATTTATATAAATACCGCAGCACTTGAACTTTTACACATGAGAACAAAATAAATAAATAAAAAACACATTATGAGGCATGTACACTGTGCAGCCACAGGAGGTTGCAATATTAACTGTTAAAAGCTGCTGCCCTTGAACATGCCAGAGTGAAACATTGTATAACGTTGAAAGCTATGCTGGCAGATTGAAACAGTCAATAACAAAGTTACACTGAATTCTGTCCTGGAGGTTGATACAACATGGACAATTGTATCCAGATTGTTTACAAAGTGGAGTACTGTAAGTATGCATGTATCAATACAAATTGCAGCTTTTATTGTTTTGTTTAGGTATCGACTTTCAATCTGACAATCTTCAGGACGCAAGTTGTGTGAGGGACAACCAAGACATCTGGCTCCCACACTTAACCCTACGGTGCACGCCAACGCGACGTTTGCTCAACACAAGAACAGCTTGCTCTAGCTCGAGAATGTATTTCTCCCAAAGACGACGGTACCAGGAAATGCAAACCGAAATGCACGGTGACCCGACAACTGCTCAAGCCATGCACGGTTCGACGGCATAAAAAAATTACATCTTCCTCGCTTTGTCACAATGTTAAACAAACATGGTATATACCGTACAAATGTGCATACCGTATGTGGTGGTGGTGCAGAGGAAAATACAAGCTCTTGCGAAGAAACTGGTTCGGCCGAATTAAAAACACCATTTATTAACTGTTCACATGTGGTGAGTCTGTGCCATACGGTGGCACGCACGACCGGTGTGGAGTCAAAATATCAACTCGCGTCTCCACCAGGGAGTCGATAAGTCATGACAGACACTTCAACTTTTTTCAGGGGAATTATCAATGTGGAAGAAAAATAATTATATTCATGTATTCTCAATTATATTCCCTTGTTGAATTGTTGCTGGTACTTTATCAATTTAATTTCTGTACTATAGTTGAATTGGCTGTCCGTAATGTTTCCCTTTTCCCGACAGTCTTTTGACCTACATATTGATTAAAGCGATATGTTACTACGAAGAAAGGTTATGCTCGCTGCATAGAAACAGGGTGACCTGGTTGTTAACACTGCAAACTTTTGTCATGAGTGTGTCATACTCTCCCCTCCCACCCAAAATGGACACGTATTGCAGTTGTGAGTTCTTTTGCCGAGTACCTATCAGCTCATCCTGTAGTTGAATTGCCAAATGTCTCACCCTCCCATTTTTTGGATGTCAAATTGTGTATTAGAGGGATTGCTTCAGGCTTCTGTTTCAGTGAAGTTCATTCGAATGTTTCAGTGAATCGTTGAATGTTCTTCCTCCGCATATACGAAATTAAATATTCTCCTTTGGTATGCTGATCCATCATGTGGGGAAAAAAAAATCGAGTTCCTTTCCACCAGACCAACAACAACGCTTTTAAAGAATTCTGGCATTCAGACTCAGAAATGTAGTTTTCATTGCGAGTTTGCATGAGCGGCCAAAAGCTCGAGTTGCATTCCTGCATTCCGTTGCCTTAAGGCATCCGATCTCATTCTGCTATTTGCCCTTTAAATATAGTCTAAGTCATGGTTTTGTTTAAGTTTGTTATTTTGACGTATTTTTCTTACTGGTTCAGAAAAACACACAGAATATAAATAAATCCACAATTAAATCACCAAAGTATTTTGTCACTTTATTGTTGTGGGCGTAATACATCCTATGCATTAAATTTGAACGCAATCTCAACGAACGAGGTGAACAACAAAAATAAAACAAAAGCAGCAACTGGTTGCTTGCCCCTCACTCCGTTTCTTCTCCCGACAAAGTTAAATCTTTAATTTTTTTTTACTCAAGTGGGTAACATGTAGGGTGGCTAACGATACAAATACATTAAAGTACATACATCATGTTCACACACACACACACTGCACATCCTGCAAAGTCAGGAGGTAGAGCGGGATGGTGAGAACGGATGGCCACGCACACGGACTCCACCCCGACCCCAAAATTACTCCCTGTCGAGCAGGATTCGGGAATTTGGGAAACGGGATCATGTGGGGAACAGCAAAAGAGCAGGCAGACTGAGGTGCTGAGAGTAAGCATAGACAGAGGAAGTGAAACAAGATGGGGGAATTAAAGAACTGACTTGGGCTGTTGAAATTTGAAGGGGAAGACGAGGTAAGTTGGGCGAAGAGGAAAGGAGGCGGATAGGGGGAAATCGGGAGGCTGATCCAGAAACGTCCCTCGTGACAGTGGGGGAGTGGGAGGGAGGGGGTTCGAGTAGCCAGTGTCTCATGCCACATAGGTGTACACCTTGCGGTCGTCCGGCGTACGTGCCAGGTACTCCCGTTCAATCAAGCCTTCGATGCGCTTTTTGATTACAATAGGGCTTGGCAGGAACCGTGCACGTAATTGCTGCGTCACCTAGGGACAAGGAAGGTGTGACCGTCAAAGAGCATCATAGATAGGGAAGTCGGCATTACAGGGGTAACGAGCAATGACGATAAAGCCTAGTATGCTGAGAGTAAGGAATTATTAAGGGAGGAAATGCAAGTACCTCCGCGACAAGTACGTTGTGCTGCATCTTCTTCCGAGATTTCATTATGCGTACGATGGCTGCCTCAATCTCGTGCTTGCGGTCATCGTCCACTTTCTGCCGGGTCTCTTTCCGCTCCGGATCCGTCTCACCCTGCTTTGCCGCCACTGGTCGTGGAAGGAAAAAGTAAGTAATAGCACGAGGGCACTGTCTGCCAAATTTCACAAAATATTTTAACGCATACTGGATTACAACATTTGGTAGTTGGTACCGAGACCACAAAAGAAAAGAGTAGAGAGGTTATTTACACAAATGAGCAATATCAACTTTCTTACTTTTGCATTGTGATGACCCTTGGACTTGAAATGATTTAAACTCTTTCACAAGACAAAGACTTGACTCGTTTTTACTTTTTGCTAAAGGTTTACATACAGCATCCTCCTCCTCAGCTGTTATAAGCACACACACGGTAAAACGGAAAATGTAAAAATAAAAGATTAAAAAAAACAAAAAACGATTGATGTTGAACTGGATAAGTAATAATTTAACTTCCGAGCCTGGGAGGTTGGTGGTTTGAACCTGCGCCGAGGCATAGCAAAGATGAAACATGATATGTGCTGCATCCTTGCGAGATGCTCAGCATTTAAAATGGATAGAGTACGAACAACCGGAGCCTGGTAATACTAGCACGTGCGTTGATGTGCCCAATGGCTTTATCCTGCGTTGAAGTTCCTTGTAAGGGAACTTGTAATGACAAAAAGTGAAACAACTGCTGGTTTTGCAACATCTGAACAAAGTAATTTGAGGCGGCTTTGTTCATTAAAAGCAACGTCTTCAAAATCCTTGAAACAGGTCACATAACCAGTAGAATCAGGGGAAGGTATTTTATCAACGTTTGAGCTTTTGTGTTTGTAAACCAGCAAACTACCTTTAACATTATTCTCCGACTAATTAAAAAAGAAAATGGATGGACAGATGGAAACATACACACAAGTACCAGGAGGGAGGGACATATTTCGAAATACATTTTTTTTTTTAAAGTAGTTGAGATTGGGAGGAGAGCAAGGACTTATTAAGGGAGGAAATGCAAACGCGTGAGTAAAAATTAAAAAAACATTTGGACACTTTTACACGTGAAATGTGTACATGGCACAAAAGATAAAGTTGTTGCAAAGGTAAGGAAAGTGGAAGGAAAGTTAGCAAAGGCGGCAAAGTGTTGCGAAGGATTATAGTATTATACAGTCGTACACAGTGTCATCACGGGCATTTTGTCACAAAACAAGTTTCGAGAAAAGCGGGCGCATGAAGAATGCAGCCGCAGAGTGTTTATAAACGCACAAATTGAGCGGAACTAAACCGAAATGTGGTTCGAAAACGTTGCAGGATAAACTAGATCGGCACGTGGTAGAGTGCATACCTTCGCCAGGCTGAACAGTTTACGTTTCGTATCCCAATGATAGGACGGATCTGGATCGAAACCAAAAATATAATTGGCTTGTTCTTGCCACCAACTCATCCACAGGTTTTTGAGATATTGTGCGATAGATCGTTGTTGACCTCATTTCTCGATGGTGAAGAAGCACTTGAATCGTCATATCCGGATCTTCACCAAAATCAAATCAATTCGTCCCTGTTACACACCAAACCTGTCCACCAATTTTCGGCCAAATTTGTCTAACTTTTTGATATATACTGCTTACAGACAGACGGATGCCTGACAGGGGTGAAAACATAACCTCTGTTCACCTTCGGTGGCAGAGTTAACAAGTTCATAACCCCGCTATTCGCAAGGGATACGATCCTGAAAAATTCCGCAAATGCCGATGCATTGTTTGTTTTTTTACATGGTCGAGGCTCATGGAAGAGCAATTACACAGAACAAATCAGAACACAACATGAAGAGAGCAGCAGGAGAAGGGGGACACACCAACAGCAGGGCAGGGGGAGAAAGTAGACGGAGACGGACAAACAAGGGATGCAGGTAATGATGAAGGGTAACGGAGAATGCAAAGGGTGGACAATTTGGATACATAAGGAAAATTATGTTTGACCAGTTTGTGATTTTGTCAAGGTCCGAGGAGAGGGAAGAGGCTGCTGCTTGTCAGAAGGATGAGAGACGTCACAGGAGAGAGTGGAGTCATCAGCAGAGAGATAAAGAGGATTTCCCAGAGAGTCGGCGAGATCATTGATGAAGATTAGGAATAATATAGGGCCTAGAACACTGTGTTGGGATACCCAAGCCTTGACAGGGGAGAGGAGATGAAAGGGTTCCAATGAGAGCCACACATTGACTATGAGAGTGGACAAAGTCAGCAATCCAAGAGTGGAGTTGGCCTTGGCTTCCATTCCATAGGCAGACAGTTTGGAGAGCAAGGCTGAAACGAGCAGGATGCGAGACTGCATCAAAAGCTCGAGATATGTCCAGAGAAACGGCCCTGGTCTCATGTTTGATATCAAGGGCCTCCACCATTGTTGGGAGAGTAGAAGAAGCATGTCCAAGGAAGAGTGACCAGGTCTGACTCCGAATTGATGATCTGAAATGAGGCTGTTGGAGAAAAGGAATGATTTTTTTTTTGTCAACTGCGATGGATTCCATAACCTTGCTGATGATTGGGATTACAGTAAGCTAATTGGGCTGAAGTTAAGGGGATCCGTTTTTGCACCTTTTTTATGATGCAATGTCATGATGTTGCGGATGTCCAATTTCCCGGGTGGATATAGGAGACCTGTCCTGAAGTGTTAAATAATCAATTAAAAAATAACCCGGTGAATATGTGAAGCGTGACCGTAGAAGCAGGTAACACACTATGACCCGCGAATGCACGGGATCCACGAATAGCGAATCGCAGAGTCCGACAGTATTGATACGTACAACAATTAAATACAGTTATGTAAGAAACATAATCTACCGAGAAAATACATGATATTCCATGGCAGATCAGACCATATTTGAAGTGCAAGTGTTTTGTTTTGTACGCATGCCCATTAAAATAAAGAGAGATTTATCATCGGTACTCATCGTTGGGCTGATGAAGGTCACTCTGTGGCCGAAACATTGCACTTTATGAGCGTTTTGTTTTGTTTTTCTTTAACGGAACCCCAAGTTGGTTGTGCGGAGTTCTTCCCCTTGCAGTTTTTACAATTCCCGTGATTCTCGACGAAGTAATGATGTCATCAAACCTCAGGTGCACAACATTTGATTACACACCTGCAGATAGGTGCTTTTGTAAGTCGTTGACAATGGTAAACCTTTCTGTACTATTATTGGGTGTATTAACAGAGATGACCGATATAAATTAATTTCATGACATCAACTGCCAAATTCGATAACCGGGGTGAACCCCCCCCCCCAACTATCGCAAGGAAAACGGCGCACCTTGTTGTCATGCATAAATCGTGACGACCCAACGGAAGAAAATTATCGTTATATTTTATCTACATCTGCTCAGACCATTCAATGAAACGTACGAGGCTAAAGCTACCATACGGCAAAATTTTTGCGATCAAGCAAGTGTGAACACTTTTCATTTGTATGCACGTTGAGAAAAATATCTGAGCAATACATGGAACATGAAACATATAAAGGAGCTCTACAATAGCTTGGCTGTACAGATACCGATCCATTTGAGTGACGTGACACTCAACAGCGTGCAGATTGATACATTGCCTGGATATTCCTGCTTCGAATAAACCCACCGAGTAGCTTCATTGAATAGAAGAAGTACGGAAGACAAAATGGGCCAAAGCCATGCCGTGCAAGACGAAGATCATTGTGAACATTAATGGTCACAATCACGCACCCATCGAGATCCAAATTGATGATACGCTGTGGATCCTTTATAAGATCACAGTTCATCGAATGTACAGGTGTTTGTCACAAAGAGCAAATAATTAATTAACAACATCGGGTTAAGTTGCCATTTGCGGAGGTATTCGTGTCGCACGTCCATCGGAGAGATTGCTTTTTCGGCATTAGTGTAGTTCGCAGGTTTGTTTGAAAAGTGAAACTCAGTCAGCTCGTGAGATTTTCCTTCAGAAACACAACTCGGTATTATTTTTCATAAATAATGCGTGTAACATGTATTGCCGTGAGGAAGCTCATGCCAAAATACGCGACCAATAAGAATGCACTGATATGTGAGAAGTTATCAAACACGGACTTGGAAAAAAAACCCACAATCTCTTCTAAAACTAGAACGGGCACTCATAGAGCGCATACCTTCGCCGCCACTACTTTTTTTGTTCTTGGTATGAGTGTGGGGAACTGGTTTCATATGAATGGTCTTATGACACAAACCACATATCTATAATGTCATGACCCCTCCCCGACTTTCGGGGGCTACGGACTAAACAACAATCAACTCACGTCGTTTTGGCGAGTCTTCACTCGCAAGCTCGGTGAATACAACGTTTCAACAAGAGAAGGTAATCTCGTTTTCAAGGTCGTGACCCCCCTGACCTTTGACCCCTAACCAGTAACAAGAGTATGGGCGTCATTGTGTCATATTGCATATCACAAGATGAGGCGTTGACTTCTGAACATTTTGGCGTTAGTTGCATGCAAATTGAATAAGAATTGACCGTATTATCGTAAAAAGACGATTTTGACCTTTTCGTGACCTTGACCTTTGACCCGAACGATCCCAAAATCTAATCGAATGCTTCCTGGCTAATAACCAATCATCCCACCAAATTTCATGCAATTCGGTTTAATACTTTTTGAGTTATACGAATCATAAGATTACAAATAAATAAATAAATAAATAAATAAATACACGCCAACCAAAACATAACCTTTCGCAGAATGCGAAGGTAACAAAACAAATCAAAAAGCACCTTTTGCAGTTCCTCAAGCCAGGTAAATGTATTATTGCCATTTTAGTGACACGAGCTGTATTTCAATTTGCCAGATTCAATTTTCGTTCACTCCTGGCAATTTAACGATCGATGACGTGTTGCAATAAGGAAAACGGTCTGGGAGTTCAAAACTTCATCAACGTATGTAGGATGACGGACAGTACCGGGGCTGGCAGGATGGCCAAAATGTACAAACACCTGTACTCGCTTCTGAGCCATCCAGCCTGGGTTCGAATCTTAAGCCAGCTATAAACCGTCACCCTGGTGTTTCTCGTGCAGGGCAAATGTAGCAGTGTGTGTGCCGTCCATTGTGGAGACGTTAAGCCAGAGGACCCATCTGCTAGCACTGGTTGTTGTTGGAAATAAAGATCCCACGATGTCTTTCACAAAGAGTAGGCGTGTTATTACTGGCACCTTGGACAAATTACAAACTTGTGCAATCTTCGGTCGAAAGGTCAGGCCTGGCCAGCCAATTTGTGATGACATGGGGCCCAAAAATGTTCCTTGGCCGACCCCACAAGAAGGTGTGAATAATTGGCATCATTAAAGAAGTGGGAGGAGGAGAGGATGTTGATATAAAAGGGTTCGAGATACGTGAGCAAGACTCTTCTAAATGGTTTCAGAGGTGAAGTGCAAATATTGAAGTGGTGAAGGCAAGATGACGTGTAGTAGTTGACCTGTCTGTATTTTGACGCGGTGTAGTTTGGACGTGAACTGGTCATTGACCGTGAAGGAGTGACTCGCTTCCATCTCTTTACTCTTGGGTTCCTTGGTGAGGACTCGCTGTGTGGGCTTCCCACAAGCAAGTGATTGTAGGGCCCTTACCAGTTCCTTCTCGGGTATGTCAGTCTCCTGCTGAATCTCCTACAGACAAATGGAAAGACAAGTGTAAAATGGAATCAAAAACAGCGACTTGAGAAAATAGTTTCAATCAATCGAGATTTAAAAAACAAAAACAAACAAAAAAAACAAACAAACAGACAAACAAACAAAAAAACTAGAAGGGCACACTCCGCTAGGCTGAACAGTTCACATTTTGAATCCCACTGAAAGGCCGGATCTAGATCTGGACCTAAACCAAAATAGAATTGGCTACTTATTATCACCTACCCAATTCATCCACCAAGTTTTGCCATAATCCATTCATAACTTTTTGAAATATCATGATCTGTATAGTTTTTGGCCCCATCTCTCAATGGTGAAGAAAGAATCACTTGAAAAATTAAAAAACAAAATTTTCGTATCCGTATCCAGATCTTCACAAACCCAACCTGCCCACCAAATTTCATCCGAATCCATCCACAACTTTTTGAGACATCCTGCGCACAAACAAACAAACAAGATGTCATGCTGGGCACGAGACTTGCGAAATCCATGAAACAAATTTGACCTCAACAGTAATTGCTCGTTGAATTCAGTGACCTGAAATATAAATCCTCTTCAAATTTTAAAGTAAACTGGATGAAAATCGAGGATTTTAGAAATTGCTCCGACGTTGTTGAACTTTGGCCGAGGCTGACATCAAAAATAATTGGTGTTTGAATTCAGTGACCTGATATGCAAATGCTCTTCAAATCGGATGAAATTTGATTTTAGAAATATGACAAAGTTGTCGACCTTTGGCCTATGTTGACCTTTTGAGCTCAAAAACAACAAGCTTTTTGCTTATGACCAACTCGACCATTTTGTGAAGTTTTGTGAAGATCAGTTTAAAAATGTGACCTGGAGACGATTGACCTATAACCAAACAGACAAACAGAACAATACACTCGACGAACCAATATACTTGAAAAAAATTTGATTTTCACAAGTAACAGACATGGGGTGAAAACATGACCTCCATCTACCTTCGGTGGCGGAGATAATAATCAAGTAAAAAAAAAAACAAAAAAAAAAACCTTTATTAACCTCAAAGCAAGATTTCACAAACACCCGATAAATCGCCCTTTTCTGTCCAACAGCAGCATTAAACCAACACAAAAGCATCAAAAAAACTGTCTTTCGGCCTTAAAAAGAAAGCAGCAATTGACTGCACACGGTAAAACAGCGAAAACAAAGCATTGCATCTGTGCATCGTTCATTAATCTTATTAATTAAACGAATGGAAACATCATGAACTTCATGGTTAAACAAACTATTGATCTGCAGTCGACCAAGGCTTAAAAGGCGTGCGGGACACAAATCCAGGATTCATTCTCCCTCGGTATTTCCAAGGTGCAAACCATAAAAATGCACACCAATAAGAACACCTGAAATTTTGCACACAGCAATTCCAAGGAGGTTTTGTGTGCGCTGTACACCATTACGTGTATTGCAGATTCAAATGAATCTGTCCATGGAGTTGGAGCCATCACTCTCTTTATTTGGTTGTACGACAATTAAAACCAACATTCATTAGCAATCTCTCGATTTACCAACACTTTGTTTTCTTGAAAAGTGGTTTGTCAATCGGAAGTTCGTACATCGGGAGTGATTTTCCCATAGATATCATATCACGATATCACGAGGGGATGCATTCCTTGGTGTTTTTCCCATTACAGAGTGACTGTGCATGTTTTTAGGATTTTCACAACATTGGAAGGTGTCACAGATTGAGCATTTGGCATGATCTTTTCTTTGTTATTGTGTGTATCGCAATCATCGTTGCATGTGATCTTGACCTTGCCAATGCAATATCCGTAAGGTGGGCACCAACATCAAACTTTCTTAGAATTTCTAACTGAATCACTTTGCGATCTTTCTTTCCACTCGTATCACTTACTTTAGCACTTATCTTCCTTTTAAGAGCCGTCGTTCTGGATTAAAACAGTAATGCACAAAACCGCTTAAACCGAGTCAATAAAATGCACCAGCACTGCACTTCAGCACAAATGCGACGACGTCGAAGTGACCGAAGGAAGTGACACTCGAACATCATTGTCCAAAATATCAAAGTCCACGATCAAAGTTTTGGAGCAAAAGTTCATGAGGTCATATTTTGAATTTTTACTTGAAAACTGGATTCACTGAGGTTGAGCAAAAGTTTGTAAAATGTTGGATTTTGATGTCATAAATCCAATATTTGGTGTCAAAAATCTTTGTACGCAAGGTTGAAAGTTTGTGAATTGGGAGATTACTCTACTAATGCTGCTTTACTGTGCATTGGGCTGAGTATCCTGCGTCGGAGTGGCGACCTGTCCAGGATTGTGTCCAATAGCCAAGGAGACTGCTAAGGCAGCACCAACGCTCTGCACAGAGTATGGTCCCATGGATGGATGGGCTGAGTATTGAGGCTGTACTCAGGGGTGTTCAGGGACTTATGACGACTATAGATGTAGAAACAAAATTAAATACAATTAGAGTGAAGTCGATGTTAAAGTTAAATACCACCAGGAATGACCCAATATCAAATTTGGAGTTAAGAAACACAAAACAAAACTTTTTTCAAGGATAATCAGGATGTTCTAAACCCATGTGACCCTAAGTCCCCACCCCTTATGGCATGAACCGGGGGTCAAATCCAATAAATCGTTACATATTTAATGAATCCCCCAATGGTGATGGCATGTACAAAGTTTCATTCGAAAATGTTTTTAAATGTGCCGCAAATTGCATTTTTTGATATGTGACCTTATGAACCCGATCCAGGGATCCAGGGATCCAGGGGGCAGGGCCAAAAATGATACTGCTCTCGTACCTTTTTGCCATGTGGTGATCATAACTACCAAGTTTGGTGAAAAACAACTGTTAAGGAGGACAGACTGAAGGAGACGGACAGACAGACAGAGCAGATAACAATATCCCCCATTTTTATCTAAATGCATGGGGATAACAAATTTTTGGATAACACTGCCGATTGGCTCAAGGTAAATGGAAATCATTCCAATACACTACATCATTGTACATTGTGCTCTTCTGGGATCCTTCAGAAAGTCAAGACGATGATGAACAGATTAAAAATAAACAAATAAATAAATAAATAAAACATCGAGAGATAGGTTTACCTGTAAAAAGTATGCCAACTAACTCGATAGACGTCGAGATGAAGCCGTTTTAGAAAATGGTGGTGGATAGACATCACACCAAGCCTGTATTTTAAAATCGGACAGCGACACCACACTTGCTAAGAAAAAGGGATTTGGCGACAAACAGTCATCTTGTTGCTTCATATGCAGAATTCTGCAGCCACAAAGCAATTCTTCAAAGGAATCATCTCACAAGTTTCCCATTGTTTACCTTGCTGTACCTTGCCCTCTGCCATCGCACACGTTAGTCTGGTGTATATATATATATATATATATATATATATATATATATATATATATATATATATATATATATATATATATATATATATATATATATATATATATATATATATCATACCAGCATTAATAAAAAACAGATCACATCTTATATAACACTGAACAACAAATTTCAAAAAAATTTTTTTACTGGAGATGTGTAAAGTGATTAAGACTAATTTGGGTACGCTGATTTCAAAAATCATAACCGTTTTGCTGTATCACGTCAGGATTTTCAGGAACAGAAATATTCCCATTGCCTAGAAGTCAGGATTTCAATGAAATTCATATATGTCTTTAACATGTCTATTTCGTACAATTGTTGTTAACTTGTGTTATATTTCTTTCTTTCAGATAAAGATGAGTAGGCGTTCCTGTACCAATCATCCTGACAACTTCTGTTATGTCTGTGGTCGGTATACCAAAAAAGATCAACAGCGAAATATATCTACAGCAGTGAAAATGAAGGCCGCCTACTTTCACTACTTCGGGTGTAAGGTGGGGGACCAAGAACAGAGCTGGGCACCAGACATCTGCTGCACAAGCTGTCACACAACCTTGACTCAGTGGTTGGTGGGCAAGCGCGCGAGCATGCCATTTGCGGTGCCCATGATATGGCGTGAGCCGCAGAATCATCATGATGATTGTTATTTCTGCTGCACAAGCATCGCCGGCTTCAACAAGAAGAATAAAGGTCACATCAAGTACGCTGACTGCGTCTCTGCTCGTAAACCTGTGCCTCATGATGACGAGAACCCCGTTCCAACACCTCCAGCTGATCAGAACATAGCTGTAAGCAGTGGTGAAGAGGATGGTGATGATGAACCTTGGAACCCGACACTCAAGAATCACACCTTCTGAACCAGGGAGACTTAAATGATCTTGTAAGAGATCTCTCGCTGTCAAAGGCGAAGGCAGAGCTGCTTGGATCAAGGCTGCAGCAGTGGAATCTACTTGAACCTAACACCAAGATATCCTTGTTCAGAGCACGTCACAGAGACATGGCTGAGTTCTTTGAGATGGAAGACACGATGACATTCTGCAGTGACATCAACGGTCTGTTGAAAGAACTTGGGTGTGATCACGATCCTGCAGACTGGCGCCTCTTCATCGACTGGGAAGAACAGCTTGAAGGCTGTTTTGCTCCACAATGGCAACGAGAAACCATCAGTCCCACTGGCTCACGCGTTCGGCATGACAGAGACCTATGAGACTATGCGGCAGCTGCTTGATTCCATCAAGTACAATGACTTCAACTGGCACATCTGCGGAGACTTGAAAGTGGTGGCGCTGTTGTTAGGGCTGCAGTCAGGCTACACGAAATACATGTGCTTCCTTTGTCTCTGGGATAGCAGAGACGACAAGAATCACTGGACGAAGAAAGATTGGGAAGAGCGAAAAGAGCATGTACCTGGTCGACACAATTTGAAGCATGTCGTCCTTGTCGACCCAGCCAAGGTTTTCCTTCCACCACTCCACATAAAGCTCGGCTTGATGAAAAGTTTTGTACGGGCAATGGATCTGAATGGGCGTGGGTTTTTATACCTCAAGGAAAAGTTTGGCAACACCTTGTCGGAGGCCAAGATCAAGGCTGGTGTCTTTGTTGGACCGCAAATCCGACAGATTATGAAGGACCTAAACTTTTCCGACAACTCTAAACCCCAAAGAGCTGGCAGCGTGGAGGAGCTTCAAAGCTGTGACGGACAACTTCTTGGGGAACGAGCGCGCGGACAACTATGAAGAAATAGTGCAGCAGCTGCTGGAGTCCTTCAGGAAACTTGGCTCCAGGATGTCCCTGAAAATCCATTTCCTACACCAGCACCTGAACTTCTTCCCTGACAACTTGGGAGCAGTCTCGGACGAGCACGGCGAGCGATTCCACCAAGAGATTTCACTCATGGAGACGCGTTACCAAGGGCGGCACAACCCGAACATGATGGGCGATTTCTGCTGGTTCCTGCATCGTGAAACTGACACAGAGCAGCACAAACGCAAAGCCAAATGCCTAAAGCATTTTTAATTACATTCTAGTGGAGTTTTTCTGTAATTTCTATAATTTTGAAGCATTCATGATGAAATAAATGAATAAATGAATTTTTGTAAATTTCATTGAAATCCTGACTTCTAGGCAATGGGAATATTTCTGTTACTAAAAATCCTGACGTGATACAGCAAAACGGTTATGATTTTTGAAATCAGCGTACCCAAATTAGTCTAAATCACTTTACACATCTCCAGTAAAAAAATTTTGTTGTTCAGTGTAATCAGGATGACAACAAAAAACAAACGACCACACATTTAATCCACAACAGTAGGGAAAGAATACTGGTTCTGGCTCACTTTTCCCCATGTAAATGAATGGGGGATTTTCAGCCATGAAATTTTTCTTTTTTTTTCCCCTAAAAAATAAATCCCCTTTTTAGCCCAAGGTATATTTATTTGTCTCCCCTTTTAACCTGGAGCCTGGTGTTGGCTTAGTGGTTAGGGTGGCGGCTTGGGATCCCAGGGTCCTGAGTTCAAATCCCGTTGGCTGCTGAATTAACACCAGGGGGTTGACTCAGCCTGCCATCCTTCCGAGGTCGGCGAAATGAGTGCCAGTGTACTGGTCCTGGTGTATGCCCCGGTTAGAATAGGTGTACCATATCCCTGTGTGTCGTAAGAGGCGACCAGGGTTGGTGTCAGGAAGGGCATCCAGCCATAAAACATTGCCTCAAGAAAAAGCCAAACCCCTGCACAGCAGGGAAAAATGGCTGTAAAAACGGTCATTTTTTTATTTCCCCTTTTAACCTAGGGGCTCTCTATTCAAATAACCCATACAACAAGATAAAGATTTGTTAAAGGTGATTCGAAAGAAATATCTGAAACGCCTAAGCCCCGGGACACTCTTTATCAAATAACCAATGCATATTGTTTAGCTCACTCATTGAACCTATAAACATTTGTTCATTCTCAAATTCCTTCAATAGTTTAATTTTCTTTGCACAATAATCCCCATCTAAAATATTGAAAAACAAAACATTTGAATCTTTATATTTTTTAAGATACCCCTTTTGTGCCATTACGAAATGATAAACTTCTCTTAATGATCTCATCTGACCACCTCCTGAGTTGCAAATCATTTTTGTACATAAACCATGCCAGAAAAAAAGTTTTGTTTCAAATGTTTTCAGTTCATGCCGTGAAAATGAGGAAGTGTTTTTGACACGGCCGTGCTGTGTGAATGAGGAAGTGGTTTTGGACTGTCATGCTGTGAAAAAATAGGAACTATTCTGTGAGACAAGGTCTCGTGTTTATATTTTATCTCAGAACACGAACTGAAAACATTTGAATCAAAACTTTTATGGCGTGGTTTATGTCCAAAAACGATTTGCAACTCGGGCGGTGGCCAGATGAGATCATTAAGAGAAGCTTGTCATTTCCTGTGCCCACACCCAATGATTAAGCAATTTCCTCATCGTTGCTTTATAAGCGGTTCGCCAGACAAAGTTTCTGCCAGACGGGATTTCATTTTTACAACTGAGGCATGGACGATATTTCTTCCGATGAAGCCAACAGCCCACTACAGAGTTGGTAAGTTTGTGTATGCTTTTCTCTTTGAACGATGAAGCAAATGATTATTAATTAAATCATGATAATTCTGATATATATATATTTTTTCCCTGACAGGGCATTGGAAGAAATTGAGTTCACATATCACGACGTGGTTCATGAAATTAATACTCTTATTGAAGAGATCAATGATTTTAGAAGAGAATTGAAAGACATTTTCAATGAGTGGCATGAAGTCTTATCACGTCCTCTCATCTCGAAGGAATTAAACCAATGGTGAGACACGTGTGTGTGCCTCTCTCTCTGTCTGTCTTTCTACCTACCTCTCTCTGCTCTTATTGAAGAGGCCAATGATTTATAATGACTGGTCTCTGATCTCGAATGAATTAAACCAATGGTGAGGCACGTGTGTGTGTGTGTCTATGTGTGTGTGTATGTGTGTGTGTGTGCGTGTGTGTGTGTGTGTGTGTTGCTTTCCCTGTCTGTCTCTTCATCTATACCCTTGACTTATTTTTTTTTTTTTTTCAGCACTATCGCACAACATCAGCTGTTGAAGCAATCTTGTACAACACATGATTTTCTGGAGGTAAATATTTCTGAATTATTATTAATATCACTCGTACAACACATGATTTTCTGGAGGTAAATATTTCTGAATTATTATTAATATCACTCGTACAACACATGATTTTCTGGAGGTAAATATTTCTGAATTATTATTAATATCACTCTCTCTTTAGAATGTCGCCTTATGTTGGTTGCATCATTAGTTTGGACGTGGTTTTGTCAGTACACTGGAATTCATTTTATTGACCTTGAAAGGATGACAGGCTCCTGGTGTGTTAATTCAGTGGTCAACGAGGCTTATTCATATTACCATGTAATTATCTTTATAGAACCTAATTATTATCCACTTTTTGTTTCAAAACAGAATATGGTGTCTGAGTTTCGAAATCACAAGGCATCTGAAGAAGATTGCTGGGAAAGATTGTACATTCTCGCAAATGAATATTTAATATTTTCAATATTAATAAATTATATTTGTTTTGTTTACAATTACTTGATTCTGAATTACAAGAAAAGAATAAAAGAGATGTAAAGGGGGGGTTGGGGGGGAGGGGTTGGGGGGGGAGGGGGTAGCTGCGCTCCCCCAATGACCCATCACCCCCTCCTCCCATCCCTCCCCTCCCCATGTGTGTGGGTGGGGAAGGGTGGGGGTGGGATGAGGGAGGTGGTGGGTCAAAGGTGGGGGCGCACAGGGGGGATGAGGGGGTGGGGCTTGTGTGGGCGGGGCTTGTGTGGGTGGGGTGTGTGTGGGAGGGGCTTGTGTGGGCGGGGTGTGTGTGTGTGGGTGGGGCTTGTGTGGGTGGGGCTTGTGTGGGCGGGGGTTTATGCGGGTGGAGCTTGTGTGGGAGGGGTTTATGTGTGTGGAGTTTTTGTGTGGAGCTTGTGTAGGCAGGGCTTATGTGGGAGGGGTTTATGTGGGCAGGGTTTATATGGGCAGGGGTTTATGTGGGTGGAGCTTGTGTGGGAGGGGTGAATGTGGATGAGGCTTATGTGGATAAATGGATGGGTGGAGAGATGGGGGGATGGGTGGATGAGTGGAGCTTGTGTGGATGGGTGGATAATTTTTTAATTAAATAAACACGTTGTGTGTGTGGGGAACTAATTAACTAATCACTAATTATGTGAATATGATGAATATGGGTGGAGCTTGTGTGGGGTTTGTGTGTGTGGAGCTTGTGTGGAGTTTTTGTGTGGAGGTTGTGTGGAGCTTGTGTGGGGTTTGTGTGGGGTTTGTGTGGGCGGGGCTTCGGTGGGAGGGGCGTGTGTGGGCGGAGTCAAAAAGGGGCGGAGTCAAAAATTTCAATTTATTGGAGCTTGTGGGGGGTGTGTGGTGGGGTTTGTGTGGGGTTTGTGTGGGCGGGGCTTGTGTGGGCGGGGGCTTGTGTGGGTGGAGCCAAAAAGGGGCGGAGTCAAAAAATTTCAATTTATCTTTGTCTTTTGTAATTCCTGTGAATAAAATGAACCTAAAATCTCTTCCCCTTCCAAATCATATATCTTATAAGTCCAAGGAACCGTATCTATTACATCAACAATTTTAAAAAGCTCGTTGGTCCATCTTTTCGTATAACCTTTTTCAAAATGAGATTTCCACCTATATATTCTTACGATATCACCAACTTTGAACTTAGGTTTTCTGACATTAATCTCTTTTTCATATTTTAATTTTGTAAATGTTTCTGATGGCTTCATATTTGTTGACGTGTGAATCGTGTCATTGTACTTATCCACAATATCTTGAATAAAAGATGACCATTGTTGTGAACCGAGTTGTGTGAATTTTTTATATAGTCTCTCTTTTAAGGTACGATTAAAACGTTCAACAACAACTGCCTTCCCTTCATTAAAGGTACTGTATAATGTAATACTGTTATTTTTTAGAAAATTCATAAATGTCTTGTTATAAAACTCCCTACCCTCATCAGTCCACAATTTTTTAGGTTTTCTCTTACTTTTATTAAATATCTGTTGGAAGGCTAACATAAGAGTATTACCTGTTTTGTTTTTTAATGGTACAACCCACGCATATCTACTCCTCAAATCAATAACGGTTAAAGCATACTTGTACCCCTTATCATTATTGAGTTCAATCAAATCAGCAGACCAGATATAATCTACTTCCTTGGAATAAACTTTCCTTCTCTGAAACTTTGTGAATATTGGTTTATGTAATTCATCAGCTAATTGCTCTTCAGTCTTAATGGCATCATTAGAGCCTATAAGTTTTTTGAATTTCCAAGTCCAAGTTTCAATTTAGCACTGATCATCTTCTTCACAATGAACCGATCAACTTTTTCTCTCAAGGTTGGATTTTGTATCAGAGACAAATTATACAACATTTCTCTATCGGCTTCATGCTTTTCTTCCAACGTTGTGGTATTCCCATAATCAATATCGTGTCTCATGCACACTTCATCAACTCTATTGATAGGCCGACTCCAGGATTTAGGATTGTCTGCCTCATCTAATCTTTTATCCAAGTTTGTGCCTGGGCCACAGAAAGAATACCCTGGAAGATGTAATTCCCCTGGTATTCCAGTAGTTGTAAATTTACTTCCTGATAAAAACTTTTGGATATCTCCTCCTAGTTTGTGTTGGGAGATAAATTGATTTTTTGAACCACACACCGAACATATACCTTTTTGTATAACCCTGTTATTTTTACTTTTAATATATGAAATATTTTTAGTATTAGTTTTCTTTTTACATTTGAGACAATAACTCATTTATTTATGAGAAAAATTCCTGCAGAGTGCAAAAACCTTTTTAGTTTCCAACATGCACATTTGAATCTTGATTTTTAAAACATAAAGAATCCTTAGAAATGCCTTCACTCTCTCCCCCATTTATTTAAGAAAAAAAAATAAAAATGAAAAACTTGAATTAAAATACCTGTCTTCTCGATGTCAATAGTCTTGTCGAAAGTATTGTAAATAGACTTATCAATTCTTTGTTTTCCTCCTCGGTGGGTTGAGTTATTTTCTGTAATACCCCTAATCTTTTTTTAATCTCACTGGTTTCCATATTTTGATATTTATTTTGTCTCGCTCTTTCCTCCCTCTCCTCCTTCTCTTTCTTCTCCCTCTCCTCCCTCTCCTTCTCTTTCTTCTCCCTCTCCTCCCTCTCTCTCTTCTCTCTCTCCTCCCTCTCTCTCTTCTCTCTTTCCTCCCTCTCTCTCTTCTCCCTCTCCTCCTTCTCTCTCTTCTCTTTTTCCTCCTTCTCTTTCTTCTCCCTCTTCTCCTTTTCCTCCTCTTCCCTCTCTTCTTCAACTCCCTCCTCATCCCTTACTATCCTTGAATCGCTTACACCCCATAGAATATTATACATATATTCATCAGGATTTCTTGTTATTCCTGTATCCAAAATAATTTTTTTTACAACAGGAAACCAATAAAATTTCTTTTGAATTTCTAAAAGAGCCTTACCTTTTCTTAACTTTATAATTTTTTCATTATTTAACATTCTAATTAAATCTAAAGTTGTCGGTTTATCAACATCAGCATAATGCCAATCTTTTATTGAAAATACCTCATTCTTATGTTGTAGAACATATTTATTAAAATACCGAATACCCTTTTCTTGAAGGTATGCTTGGACACAGAAATGATAATTTTCTTGAAGCCTTCTTGCTGTCATTTATGTATTAGAAATATATGTTAGAACAATATTATGGCACGAAACACCTCCCCATCTTCCCATAGTTAAATCATTTTGTATTTCCTTACTTATTATATATAATCCTGTTTTTTCTGTTTTCATGAGATAAACAAGGGCAAAACCATTATTATATTTACCCTTATTAAATTCTTTTATTTGTTGTTTACTAATCGTAGCCCCACAAAACTCATTCTCGATACCAAGTGGATAATATTCTTCCTTACGAGACTGATTTAATTGTTCCAGGTCTTCGAGGTTAATTTTAAATGACCAATTATACCCTAAATCATTCATATCATACCCCCATTGTTCTATTCTCATACAAACGATACGCCCTTCTTTATAAAAATTTATTTTAATTCGAACTGTGAATTCTGTATGACCTGGAGATAATATCAACACTTCTGTATCTTTGGAATACACGGCTGTTTTATTTAAGGATATATATTGTGATAAATCGCTTAATCTCACCAAGTCATTCGCGTCAGTCGGGCTTGGATAATTTTTTAATTTATAAGCATTTTTCATGTTAATATTTTTGGTTATATTATATTTATGTCGTTCAGCCTGTGCCTTTGTGTAATAATTTGAGAAATCAATATCCAGTTCTTGAGATAAACCAAAGATAGAACCATCTTTACCAACATAAGTCATTTATATTAGATTAAAAATAATATCATAAAATTTTTTATTTTTGTTGAGTTGAAATAACACATATAGGCATAATTGGCCACAACACTTGGAATTTAATTCTTGGACTTGAAATGTTTGATAAACACCATTCTGTAAGAATTTTATGACTTCAACAGGTGGTGGAAGACCAAAACTATCAAAATAATATTTGTCTTGACTATTAAAAATACAAACCCAATGAGAACCGTTCCCATTATTATCTTCTAAGTTCATAATAATATTCTTTGTATGTTTCGGCACATTTGTTAATTCATCTCTCATACAAATAACCACATTATGAATTTTTAATTTCTTACAATATTTGACAAGTTGTAAATTTGATGTTGTATTCTTTCCAAATTTTTTCAACCACTCATCAATGCTCATTTATTTATTAGAAAGATATAATCCATTACCTCTTTTCGTTAATTTTACACCTGCTTGTGCTATAGAAGAAAGCATATCTCCAACTAACAATCTCGCTTTATCAGGCAGACCTTCAAGTTTTTCAGCAAAATCTACAATTACACCACTTCCACTAATTTGTTTCTCCAACTCTTTGTTATGTCTTTCCAATTCTTTTTGAGCCTGGAGTTGAGCCTTCCTTTCGTTGGCAGTTTTCACCGCTGTTGAAATACCACCCGTCAATGCTCCAACCGCACTTAAACCAGCAAATAAAGGAATTAGAAATGGGAGAAATCCTCCACTCGTCTCTCTTATTGAATATTTTTTCAACATTGGTTTTGTCATTTTAATTTTAAGTGAGCCAGTGTCATTCAAGATTTTAACCTGTTCTCTTGTGAGAAAAACATCAATTCTTACTGCTCCTTTTCTCTGAATTGTATTAACGTTAATCGTACAAGGCTTTTGATTTTGAACACAAGATGATAGTTTATGAAGATTGATTTGATTAACATATACCCCAGTTGGTACTTTGCCACTCATTTATTTAACAAAAAATTATGTGAGACTAATCATCACACCATTATCTGTATTAATCTGCAATTCTGTTTCTTCCAAAAGCAAACAATATGTATCAACTTCTTCACTCTCTCCTCTTTCAATGTATAGGGAAGTATCCACTCGATTAGACTTTATAGTTTCCTTTTGAGCGCTCAGGTCAAACGCATAGATTGTATACAAACTTTTAAATGCTGTCATATCCAAAATAGGTTCTTTATTTCCATTACTTTCACACACCTTTTGGTAAGACTTGTATGCTTCAGCAAAATCATTTTTTTCCCAATTAATTTCCAATCTATCTCGTGGGTAAAATGTTCCATCTAGAGAAACGCGAAGTTGTTTCACCTTAGCATTATCACTCAATGCATTATTCTTATCAGTCGCAGTATCACCATCTGGCTTTTTAAAAATGATCCACAGATATCGTGGCTTTCCTTCCAGAACACCCAAATTCCACGTGTAAGTTGTTTGATTGAGTTTAACGTGTTGACATCTTCTTTTGAGGTATGATACACTGAGTGGTTTCTTTGAGTTAAGTCTTCGATTCAACATCTCTTCTGTTTTAAGATTAGGAGTATATTCACTGATATACCAACTCATTTCCTCAATTACAAATTTATTCTGATCACCAAAAGCACTACCAACACCAAAAAGCAATCGATTTTCATTATCATTCCTTTGTAGTTGAAATCTAATTTTAAGGCCATACAGAACTTTATCATGATCACAAAATCCAAATATACCTTTAAGAGGAACTGCCACAGTAAAACTATTTTCTGCTTTTGTATCATCATTATACATTCCTTTCCTTTGAGTATACCCAGGGTCTGTGTTTGTTCCCGTTGACATATCAGGAATAAAACCTTCGACAGACCCCTTTCCCATTCTATCACTGAATGTATAGAGTGTAAATTTTATCATTTCAGATACAGCAGAGACATAATCAACCGCTTCAACTTCTTGTGTTCCAATATACAAACGCACACTATCAAACATTTTCCAGAAGAAATCATTTACAAGTGTAGCGTTTGTGTTATTCCCAGCCTTAGTGAATTTAAATTTACACAACAAGAAACTTTCGGAGAGATTCAAATAGGTTTGTTGATTATTTATTTCAAAACTTTTTGTACCATTCGTATTCCAGTCTGTTCCAGTTATTGCATTTACCTTGAAGTAATCTTCTTTTTAGTGGAGTTTGAGATAATAATAGTATCATCCAAATCATAGATACTATCAATTGCTTCCATACTTGTATTTATTTAGGAAAAAAAGATGTTAAAACTTTTGAAACCCTGATCCAAGTATTTGAATTATTTTCTGTCGTTCTTGGGGGGACAACTGAGTTTTGCCTTTCTTAATTTCTTTTATTGCTTGTAATTTATGAGATTCCTTCTGAGCATCTTTTATACTCTTTACGGCACCTGCTACATTTCCCACAGCAGAAGCAGTTGAACCAATTAGATCTTTATGTTTAAGAATAGTTGAACCAATACCCATGAGAGTATCAATTATCCCATCTCCTCTAAATTGATGTCCAACACCCCTTTGTCTCTTAGGTTTATAGTCTCCTCTACCAAGATACATACCTTCACCCTTGTAGTATGGGGAAAGGAACATCCCATCCCCTGTAATTATTTTATATTTTCCCAACTCGTGTTTCCTCAAAATAACCATCGTATTTATTTATTGGAAAACTTCACGTAGGTGAATTCTGATGGATATAACTTCTCCATTAAAAGAAATCACACGATTATCTTGGTCGGTTATCCTAAAATTTACTCTGTGTATGGTTTTTCCTGACACAGGAAGATAAACCAAATTTTTGGGTTCCATATTGAATTTATAACCAATTGGGGTTGAGTATGCGCTGAATGAAAATATTGTATTTGTTTTTTCCCATCATTATAAGCACCATCAATCAAATCACAGTGAATTAACACCGAATTTATTCCTGAGGATATTTGAATGACATTATCACTGTAAAACGTCCCATTAGTTTCAATCTTTTTTGAGGAGAAACCCAATAACTCTCTAAATGAATTATCAATTGTGAAATCAACCTTGTAGTTATTTTTAACTTTAATCGTTGATTTTGAAGTATGTTTTTGAATGTTTATAACAATATTTTTTGGTTCATCACCCTGTTCTTTCATAAGACGAGCAATTTCGGAAGATATTTGAGAAATCTCATATGCTCCGGGTGAGACTGTTATCGTTTTGTATCCACTTCCTGGATTATAACTAAACTTGTCATTTTTCTCGGTTATATTAAATAAGGTATTATAAGTTTCCATGGACAATAAAGATGCCTCATATTCTTTTGTTGTGTCAAGTTGTAGTGGGTATGGGAATGAAGATGTGTGGTCGCTTGTTGTGAAATTGAAACTAAGGATTGTGCTTCTCATCTTATTTAATATGAGATAAAATGTCTTTATATTGATATTTATTAATTATTTTCATGTTCATCAACTGGTCTAAAATGGCTGATGCTTCATTAAAACAATTGTTATTTCCAGCCTTCTTACTGCCTAACAACAATAACAGTCTATTAACTAATTGCGATGGGTCATTTGGAAGAAAACTAACACCTGAACCAAGGATACTTAAAGCCTGAATAATGTGTTTCTCCTTCTCATTCTTCCTACTTTTACCAGAAAGAATAACCTTATAATTTAGAGTGTTCAGCAGATCAATATATACTCTATCATCATTATTTTCCATATCCAATGGTTTATCAATATACTTTGATTCATCCCTCACAGTTGAACCTTGTCTTCCATCTTTTGTGAGAAGAAACATTAATCTTGGAGTTAGTTTAACAGGGGGTTGAGCAGAACCCAAGAACCTTAATTCATCATTAAATATCAATACCTTTTCTTGAACAAGATGAAATATTGCTGATTGTTCTGTTGGAATGAGTCCTGCTTTGGTTTTTGAATCCGCTGAATATTCATTGTTTTGAAGAGCATTCACAATATAATCAGGGGGTCGATTAATCTCTTCCAGTTGTTGAAATAAACCTTCATCATCATATTCTAATTCTCCTAAATGCTCTAATTCTTCCTCCGTCATTTGACTGAAATCTTTTAACATTTGAAGTTTTTTAGGAGTATATTCTACCGTGGGAAATGTGGAAACATCTTTCATTTTTCCTTGGGAAGTTTTTAAAAGTGGTTTAAAAAATTTCTCTTGTTTTCTTTCAAATGCTTCTTCGCCCGTTAGTTTCTGTCTGCGTTTCTTCTTTATGTCTTCCTGCTGTTTTACAACTTTTGAAACCAACTCTTGATGTTCCCTAAATCTTCTTGCTCTTTCTTTCGCATCCATTTATTTATTGAAAAATATCATTTAATATCTCATCTTGTTTCACAACAATATATTTATATTTTTCAGTCGTGTGTTTCATGTAATCCCCAAATTCCTTTTTACTACATAATGTAGAACAATTGTCTCTCCAAAAATTGTTTATATCTATTGAATTTAACTTGAATAAAATAAAAGTATTAGCATTGTTTCTGATGGAACGACGAGGAAGCTGAAAGTACGATTGACTAAGATAAATACAATTACAAGAAGAATGTCTCCCTCTTGTGTAGTAGCTGTCCATTACCGTTTGGTTTCTCTCATTAACACAATCATCAAAGATAACGAGGTTCTTTTTGGATTTATCCAAATCTTGGGGAGACGGTATATCATCCGTATTATCACTCAGAATACAAGTTATCGGTTTTGATTTCTTTTTACATCTCTGTGTATCACAAAATAGTTGTATTATATCTTCAATGTTAAAATCATTTAGGTTTTTTTGAAGTTTAAATAAACCGATTATATCTTCTTTTTGAAGACCAGCATTAAAACCTTGTGAGAGTAGTTGATACTCTGGTTGAAAACTCGACTTTGTGAAAATTATTAAATTATCATAATCTAAAAAGTTGGGAGTGAGGAGCATCTTTAAAAGTAAGCAGGTTTTTCCACATCCACTTGAACCAACTATGAGGCATCTTAATGAATTTGGGAGATTTTTATGGTTGTCAAATTTTATCTTATTTTCCCAAATAGGTAAAAAATCATTCATTTATATATTTGGAAAACAGGTTATTTAATTTATTCTTGGCTTTTTTCGAAATTCTATATTTTATCCTAAGTTCAGGTTTAATTTCAAGATAATCCATTATTTTATTTATGCAATATCTTGTGTTGATATTTCCCTGAAAATCACATCCATGAATAAGATATAACAACAATCCTTTGAACATTTCTCTAATACGTTCAGTTTCTTCCCTTGTAAGGAAAGGTGTGTTCTCACCCTCGTTCTTTACATTCATTTCTCGAATCAATCTTGTAAAGTAATTCATTTTTGGTGTAAATCTAAAAGAATTATTTTCCTTTTTATATTTTTGATTATCATTAATTAGAAGATAATCACAGAATATACATTGTTTATAGGCTTTTGACTCTGTGTTTAATCCCGTCTTTCACACGCAGGACAATTCTCAAATTTGTCATATGGAGAATCATGGAATTCAAGAGGCTCAAAATCGAGTAAACTATTCATATTTATAAAGTAAAACTTTACTTAAACTGAAATTCATCTTCGATATCATCTTCGATACTTTCAGAATCATCTATACTTTCATAACTATCATTTGAACACAAACTCTCGGTGTCATAACTATCGTTTGAATGCAAACTCTCGGTATCATAATCACTCTCATAATCTTCAAAATCTTCAGTTGAATATTGGCTCATTTAATTAGTAGAAAAAACATTACCATCGATATCGATATACATTTTTTCATTAACAGATTCAACTGCTACATTTTTTATATTAAAGGTAATTTTAAAATGATCCTTAACTATAATTGAACGAAATGTCATTTCACCTGATATATTAACATCCTTTATTTCATCAGGATTTATATCTTTAGGGTTGTTGAAAAAAATACAAATTTCTCCTTGCATATTACAGATGGTCTTATCTTTTCTTTCTAAAGCTTCATCCATAAGGTTTTTATTTTTTGATACCTTTTCTTGTTTCATTGCTTTTTCTAGTTTTGAATATATTGCCAGAAGGAGAGGAGAAACTTTTGTTAGAGATACCTTAATTGATGTTCTTCCAGGTATACTAAAAGCCCTTCCACTGAAGTAAATTGAAGAACTCATCATATCCACCATAATTGTTTTTATCCAATAGTTGTTATATTTATCTTTGTTCAATTTTACATCCTTGACATATTTCTCAGCATCTTTAACAAATGAAGAGATTGATTGAAACTTGTCTTTTGTGTCTTGAAACATTGTATTTATTAAGTGAAAAAGTTGGAGGATAAAATGGTTTTAAGCACAGATTCACCTGTAAAATAAACGAAATTTTCATCAAGAAAATTTTAGTTTAAGCACAGATTCACCTGTAAAATAAACGAAATTTTCATCAAGAAAATTTTAGTTTAAGCACAGATTCACCTGTAAAATAAACGAAATTTTCACCAAGAAAATTTTAGTTTAAGCACAGATTCACCTGTAAAATAAACGAAATTATCATCAAGAAAATTTTAGTTTAAGCACAGATTCACCTGTAAAATAAACGAAATTTTCATCAAGAAATTTTTAGTTTAAGCAAAGTTTTATTATATAAATATGGTGAATACAACATACTGCGATGTTTGTAATCACGAATATAAACATTATAGAAAACACCTCCGAACCAACAAACACACATTTAATCTATTTCACAAAATATCCCCTCTTGAGTTGGAAAGAAAACATTGTGATACCTGCTCAAAGGATGTTTTGAAGAGTAGTTATAATAGGCATCTTCAATCACAAAAACACAAGAAAAATGAGTTTAAAGTAAAGGGAGACTATTATATTGAAAACACTGATGGGGCATTTAAAGGGCATATAAAAATAAGGATTTTTCAATTTGGAGAACCCGGTCCATCATCAATAATTGAATCAATTGAAATAGTGAAACCTGATGTTAAAAAATTTATTAAAAAACATTAAAAGAAATGAAAACTTTAAAGTTTTATATGGGAGTGAAAATGAATATGAAAAGACAAGATGAAGAACAAACTCCTTATATGAGGACAGATCTTCATTTTATAACATCATTTCAAGATTTTTTGAATAGTGGGGTTTATGAAGAACTATCAAGACAAGAGGAGGATGTTGATAATACAGTGGTAGGAAGTGGATTCAATATTAAAAAATCATCTTTTTAGATGTACACATTCTAAAATCAAACCCTCTTAAAGCTTCTTCTTATATTGAATTACCAAAAGAAATAAAACGAAAGAAGGCAGTTGTTAATATTAAGAATATTGATAATAAATGTTTTCTCTGGTCTGTTCTTGCTCACTTACATCCACCAAAATGTAATTCAGAAAGAGTAAAACAATATATGAAATATGAGAATACCTTGGACATTAAAGATTTTAATTTCCCAATGCCACTAACAGATATTCCTAAATTTGAGAAAAAGAATAATCTTTCTATTAATGTATATGGATTAACGGATACAAACAAAGTTCAAATATTAAAAATTTCAAACAACTATAAAAATGAAGAAACACACATTGATCTTTTATATTTTAGTGTTGGAAATAATTCACATTACACATACATCAATAATTTATCAAGATTAATCTCTTCTCAGGTATTCAGAACAGCAAACAAAATATATCCTTGTAAGCGATGTCTTAATTCATTTCATACAAAAGAACGATTAGAACAACATTCAAAATATTGTAGTAATCATAAATCAGCTGTAATTACAATGCCTAAACCTGGTGAAAAGATTTCTTTTGAAGATTATAATAAATCTATCATGCACCCATTTGTGATATACGCTGATTTTGAATGTATCCTTAAAAAGATAAATACTGCTTCTCCTAATCCAAAAGAACCATATACAAATAAATATCAAAAACATATTCCTTGTGGTTTCTGTTATTATATCAAATCATCTGTTGGAGAAAAGTATAATAAACTTGAACAGTATAGTGGAAAAAATGCTTCACAAGAGTTTGTAAAACGATTAGAAAAGGATTGTATAAGACTAAGTAAATTAATGAAAGAAACAAATGAACCGATGAAATTAACCATAGAAGAAAAATTAGAATTTAGAAAGAACAATATCTGTCATATTTGTGAGGAGGAAATTGAGGAGTCTAAAGTTAGGGATCATTGTCATCTTACTGGTAAATATAGAGGTCCCGCTCATTCCTGTTGTAATCTTAATTATAAATTACCTTCTTTTATTCCAGTCTTTCTTCACAACAGCGCCAACTATGACACACATCTATTTATAAATGAACTTTCAAAAACACCAGGGAATATTTCTGCCATAACAAACACAAGTCAAAAGTATATTTCATTTACAAAAATGATATTCACAAAACCTATAACTCGTATAAGGTTTCTTGATTCTTACAAGTTTATGGGAACGCCACTAGCCAACCTCGCATCAAATCTAAGCTCCACGGGCTCTTTTCCAAATCTTAATTCATTCTTTCCAAAAGAGGAAATTCTAACTAAAGAGGAAATTCAGATTAAAGAGAGAATTCAAAGTAAAGAGGAAATTCTAATTAATGGGGAAATGAATGAAGAAATTCTTACTGAAGATGAAATTCTAATTATACACAAAATTCGAACAAAGAATGAAATTCTAACTAAAGAGGAAATTCTGATTATAGATGAAATTCTGATTAAAGAGGGAATTCTAACTAGAGAGGAAATTGAAACAAGGAATGAAATTCAAAGTAAAGAGAAAATTCTTACAAGTAAGGGAATTTATCCTTATGGTTATATGGATTCATTTATGAGATTTAAAGAAACACAACTTCCTTCAAAAGAAAGTTTCTATAATAACCTTTATGAAGAAGAGATAAGTGAAAAGGAATATAAACACGCACAAGAAATTTGGAAAATATTTAAGATAAAGAACCTTGGAGAATATCATGATTTGTATCTAAAAACAGATGTTTTATTGTTAGCTGATGTGTTTGAAGCTTTTAGATCACTCTGTCATAATAAAAATTGTTATGGATTAGATCCTGCCCACTATTTCACAGCTCCTGGTTTAGCTTGGAGTGCAATGTTGAAAATGACAAAACAAGATATAGATTTAGTCAGTGATGTAGATATGCTTTTGATGATTGAGAAGTCTAAGAGAGGTGGAATATCACAAGTATGTTCAAAAGATATGCTAAAGCAAATAATAAATATCTTCCAAATTATGAGAGTGAAAAAGATAGTAATTATTTGATGTACTTTGATGCTAATAATTTGTATGGATGGGCAATGTCTCAATCTCTGCCTTATGGTAAATTAGAGTGGGTGGAAGAAAAGGATTATGAAAAGGCTTTGATGAATATTGTTATTTCTTCTCAAGAGAAATTGAATGACAAAGAAGAAGGTTATTATTTTGAAGTTGATTTGAAGTACCCGAGTGATCTTCATAATAAGCATAAAGACCTTCCTTTTGCATGTGAGAAAGAAACCCCAAAGAAAGAATGGTTCAGTGATTATCATAAAAGTTTTAATATTAAAGGCAAATCAACAGAAAAGTTATTAACAACATTCTATGATAAAGAGGGATATGTTTTGCATCAAAGGAACTTGAGACAATATTTATCTGCTGGGTTGAGAGTAGCTAAAATTCATAGAGTTTTAAAATTTAAACAAAGTCCTTGGATGAAAAAGTATATTAAATTCAATACAGATATGAGAACAAATACAAAAGTAAAATTTGAAGGGGAATTCTATAAATTGATGAATAATGCTGTCTTTGGAAAGACAATGGAGAATGTTAGAAACAGGCAAAACATTAGATTTGCAACATCTTGGAAAGAAGCTTCTAGATTGATAAATAAACCAAGTTTTGAGAGAGAAGAGGTTTTTTCAGAGAACTTTTCTGCTATTCATATGAAAAAGGAAAGTATTGTCATGGATAAACCAATTTATATTGGAACAGCAGTTCTTGATTTATCAAAGATATTGATGTATGATTATTTGTATAATGATTTAAAGAAAGAGTATGGTGAAAATGCTTCATTGTTGTATATGGACACCGATAGTTTTATTCTAGATATAAAAACTGATGATGTTTATAAGGATATGAAGAAAAACATTGGAGTATATGATACAAGTAATTTTAGTAAGAAGAGTGAGTTATTTTCAAAAAAGAATGAAAAGGTTATTGGTAAGTTTAAGGATGAGTTGGGTGGAAAAGTAATGAGTGAGTTTATTGGATTGAGAGCAAAGGCATATGCTTATAAGTATGGTGATCAGATTGATAAAAGGTTAAAGGGAATAAAGAAATATGTAATAAAGAAATCAATAACTTTTAGAAATTATTATAATTGTTTGATGAATAACAAAGAAGAATATAGGAAAATGAATACAATAAGAAGTTATAAACATAAGATATATAGTGAAGAAGTAAATAAAAAGGCATTAGGAGCCTTTGATGATAAGAGATTTATTTTAGATAATGGAATAGATTGTGTTCCATATGGATATTGTATGATAGAGTGTATAAAATAGATTGTGTTCCATATGGGTATTGTATGATAGAGTGAATAGAATATTGTGTTCCATATGGACACAAGTTTTAACGATGGGAAGATGGGTTAGGGTTTTTAAGGGCTTCCGCCGCGTTTTTCACAATATATAAATGGTCGAACCAAGTATTAGTCAAACTAAAGAGTGGAGAAAATCTCAGTCTTGGTATATAAATGGAAAACATAATGAATGTGAAAAATATCAAATAAGTCTTATTGAAAAAATATCTAAAACAAAGGTAAATAAAACAAATATGCGAATCAATTTAAAAACCAATAAGTTAGAGGATGTAAAGAAAATAATAAATATGTTTGAATGGACTGAAAAATTTGATGGTTATCAATTGAACAATGGAAAAATAATTTACTACAATATCAAAATGATATGCAACTCAGGAGGTGGTCAGATGAGATCATTAAGAGAAGTTTATCATTTCGTAATGGCACAAAAGGGGTATCTTAAAAAATATAAAGATTCAAATGTTTTGTTTTTCAATATTTTAGATGGGGATTATTGTGCAAAGAAAATTAAACTATTGAAGGAATTTGAGAATGAACAAATGTTTATAGGTTCAATGAGTGAGCTAAACAATATGCATTGGTTATTTGATAAAGAGTGTCCCGGGGCTTAGGCGTTTCAGATATTTCTTTCGAATCACCTTTAACAAATCTTTATCTTGTTGTATGGGTTATTTGAATAGAGAGCCCCTAGGTTAAAAGGGGAAATAAAAAATGACCGTTTTTACAGCCATTTTTCCCTGCTGTGCAGGGGTTTGGCTTTTTCTTGAGGCAATGTTTTATGGCCGGATGCCCTTCCTGACACCAACCCTGGTCGCCTCTTACGACACACAGGGATATGGTACACCTATTCTAACCGGGGCATACACCGGGACCAGTACACTGGCACTCATTTCGCCGACCTCGGAAGGATGGCAGGCTGAGTCAACCCCCTGGTGTTAATTCAGCAGCCAACGGGATTTGAACTCAGGACCCTGGGATCCCAAGCCGCCACCCTAACCACTAAGCCAACACCAGGCTCCAGGTTAAAAGGGGAGACAAATAAATATACCTTGGGCTAAAAAGGGGATTTATTTTTTCAGGGGAAAAAAAAAGAAAAATTTCATGGCTGAAAATCCCCCATTCATTTACATGGGGAAAAGTGAGCCAGAACCAGTATTCTTTCCCTACTCACAACCAAGCTATTATTTTAAACTCGGTTCTTTCTTAAAACGATGGCTATACCAAAAATGTTACTGTGGACCAAGAGGTAATATGTCACCCGGTGAAAAATGAAGAAATCACAGCAAAACAGCCAATGAAAAACATCCGAGAGGACAAAAGTTTGGAAAACTTCTCACCTCAAAAGTACATCGATCTCTGCTGTTGAACAACATCAAGATCGTCATCTGGAAGGTCGACACCTGTAAGATGTGCTTTCGAGTGTTGCTGCCGGTCAACTGGGCACCACCAACACTGACGTCGCTATCATCCTGAAAGCCGCCCCCCACCACCCAAAAACAAATCAAAATGATTAAAATGATGGAACCACGTGGTGAATGAGACTCGATTTCAATCTCATGGTGTACAGTTGCGACTCAAACAGACAATTCAATCACACGATTGGCAGATTTGGGTGAAAAAAAAAAACATTACTGAAGTGATAGTCAATAAGTTATTTTCTCTTCAAAAATAGGCATAAGTTGAAGCTCGAAAATAATAGGAAAACATGATATTGATAATCAGGACAGGTCAGGTATGGGAGCATGCGGTGGAGCAGCCCCTCTTCCAGTCTGTTGGGATGATGCCTGTGCTCCAGGCAGAGCACAGAACTGTATGCAACGACCTGAGTACAGCATTTCCATCAAACTTGAGAAGTTCAGCATGGATGCCACAGATCCCAGGAGCTTTATCCCCTTTCAAATGGTTCACCGCAGCCTGTGTTTCCACAAACAAAGGCGGTTCATAGTTGATTGGAGGGTCAGCAATAGGGATAGTTACACGCCCGACACCCAACTCAACAGCTTGTGGATGAGCGTGGTACAGCCAGCCGCTCAAAGTAACCGGCCCAGTAAGCCTTCACTTCAGATTCCTCTGTCAAAAGCCAAGCACCGTCCACTATAACTGCAGTACACCCATGTACGGGCTCGGAGGAACGCAATGCACAAATTCCTCTGTTAGCAGGACGAGAATCATTGACCACAGGTGATGATGTACCCCTTCACAGATTATTTGCACATTGGCCTCCTTGTCTACCCTGAGCACAAATAAGATTTATGCCCCAACTCCCTGAACAGGTCAGCTTTGCCAAAAAGCCTGTCCCTGGGAGCCTGGTCAATGGTGTACATTGTCCCTTGGGAGACAAAACTGTGTAATCACCCCCCCCCCCCCCCATGATCTCACCACTATCCCATCTCTGAACCTCAGAGAGTGCTGCAATACTGATGTTCAATCGCTGGAGCTCAGATGGTAGCTGACAGTGATCATCCACTCTTAGAGTGAGGACATTCCAGGTACCCACCCAAAAGGAATGCCTCAGGTTAACCCAAGGAGACCACCTGATGGACGACACCTCAGCACCACCCCAACACGCACCACCACAACCTGAGGTACAGGAGGTACTCCCACGGAGTGGATTTTGTTAGCCCGTCCACCGTGCAACGGAAGACCGGATCTTGCAATCACTTCTCTCTGTGTGTGTGTGTCTGGGCCGTAACTTTTTTTTACTATTTGAGCTTTTGTCACCAAATTTTCAACAAAGCTTCAAAATGAGAATATGGATGAACACGAACACATTAATAGTTTTTTTTTAAAATAATTTTCATTATTATGGTTATGGTTCCAAACATATAAAGCTGGGAAACCTACTGTTATTGTTCGGATTATTAGGGTATCATCAAGCCTTTCAGGGTGGGTAACCTATTGTTTTTCTTCTGTTTATTCTCCTGCATTATTATTACTTGCAGAGTAATACCTGAGCTACGGGCAATCTTGTTTCAAGCATACAACACATTCTTATGACGCATTCCTTTATTTGGGCGCTATAAAGGCAACTGACAGCTCTGTATTGGCAAAAACATAGGAGTAATACCCTGGGCGCTCACCTGGAAGCAGCTGGATAAGATAACTAGAGAATCACTGGTCGGCATGGATGACCACAAAAATATGTAACGGAGAAGAAAGTAAATACCGATGGATATTTTTTTTAATGCCGTGAACAAACTTTAGTACATCACGGGTGATGAAGTTGGTGGTCAAGTTTCATCGGAATTGTGTGTGTAGTTTCTGAGAAGAAAGCAAATGCATATTTTGAGGGGGCAACCCCCCCTCCCCCCGCAAACTCCATGAGATCCCGATTTTTTGAAATGGTGTGAACAATCTTTGGTACATCACAGGTGATAAAAGTGGTGGTCAAGTTTCCTTGGAATTATGTGTGTAGTTTTGGAGTAGCAAGCAAATATATATTTTGGGGGGCAACCCCCCTTAAATCCCCTTGGACCCTGATGTTTCGAATTGCATGAACAAACTTTGGTGCATACATGGTGATGAAGGTTGTAGTAAGGTTTCATCAAAATCGTATGTATTGTTTCAGAGAAGTTGCAAGTATTTGTAAATGGTCTACAAATTTCAAGTCAATCGGATGAAAATTGACAATTTTAGAAACAATTTTAAAATTTGGCCCAGGTAGACCTTTTGGCCGATATTGACCTTTTGGGCGATAGTGACCTCAAAATAATAGTTGGTTGAATTTGGTGATCTGATATGCAGATGGTCTTCACATTTCAAGCAAACGGAATGAAAATTGACAATTTTAGAAATTCAGCTCATGTTGAACTTTTTGGCCTATGTTGGACTGTGGTCTGTCTTGACCTAAAAGTTAATATGTGGTTGAATTCAGAAACCTGATATGCAAATGCTCTTCAAATTTCAAGTCAATCGGATGAAATTTGAGGATTTTAGAAAACTCGGCCCAAATTGGCCTTTTGGCTTATGTTGACCTTTTTGATCGACCAAATTTTACGAAACTTCAATGCGGGACCGTCGCAGGGTGGGTAACCATAATCTCCGAAAATTTCAGAACGATCGGCTGAGCAGTTTGGGCTGGAGGCGAGTGGACAGAAAAACAAACGGGGGGGGGGGTGATCAACATGTGTGATGGCGGGGCTGCGTCATGGCAGGGCTGCGTCATCCCACGGTGTCTTTCACGACACGGTGGGACACTAAAGATCCCACGGTGTCTGCAGCGAAGAATAACCAAGCTATTGTCGGCATCCGGAACAAATTACAAATTCCTGCCCTAACCTTTGTCGAACGTCAGGCCTGACCAGCTGGTTCGTGAAAGACTTGGGCTAACCCCCACAAGAAAGTGGGAATAATTGTGGACGTTTTCAGAGGAAAAAGATGGTTCTCTATAAGAGGAAAATCATAAATGAGTTGCATCATTCATGGTTATTAAAAAAGCAGTTACTCAACATTTGAGAAGATGAGATTAGACTTTGGAGAATTCATTTTGTTGGCATCCCCACCAAAATGCTGAAAATAGCTTTTGGGTTTTTTTGGCCCAAATTGTTACTGTACCATACAACTGCTCTTTGATGACGTAGAGGATTTGCTAGATAATATATATGTATATGTATGTATATATATATATATATATATATATATATATATATATATATATATATATATATATATATATATATATATATATATATATATATATATATATATATATATAATATTAATGTGGGATTTGTAGTGCACCCACATGTTCCCTCCATTTAAAATTAATGTTCCACAAAAGCTGCTGCATGTGTGCCTCTAGACGCATCTTGGCTGAGATCGCCAGTACAGGCAAGAATAAATGATAAACGTGCTGCTCAAATCAGTCGTTTCCTATTGCAGTATACATACACGTTTCACAGGCCCATAGAATGTGGCATTGAGGTCAGCTGAGCCCATGTGATGTTGCAGAGTAAGTTGTCGCCCACTGTGCTTTGCCAGATAAAACCTACAGTGATTGGAGTAAAAGAGAACAATAATATATATATACATGTATGTATTTTTATTTTTATTTTAAAGAACAGAAGAAACATTATCAGGCATATGAGAACATCGTGACGACGGCAGCACAAACCGAACAAACATCCATGGAAACAAACAACCAAACAAAGAAAAACAATTTATTTAGCAAATGTCCACTCAAATCGTGGTTTCTTGACTCAACGAGGGCGTTCAGTTTGTATCAGTGGGTGAGATAATTAAACCCACCCGTGTCATGAGTTCCAAACTGAACAATCAGATCTCTACACTTCTGCCAAATCATGAATAAACCCATGAATAAACTAATCGGTATAAAAAAAATCTAACCCAGATTCAACATCCTAGCCAAGCCAAATATTACGACACCACGTCTCGACCTTCATACGTATTAATCTAATTAATGGGTGGTTTGCAACTTTTCCAAAATCTCCGAATCGGTAGGGATGGGGAGTTCAACATAAAGACCATTATCTCTTTCGGGTTAGGCCCATCATTGATGACTTCACACTCACCTGCGGAACACCTCAAAGGCATGGCGAGAAGCATGAGGGACGTTGCACTTTGGCGTAGCAGCTTGCGTAGGCCAGTAACCGGTCGTGAGCACACGTACAGTCAAATCTACTCCATGCAGCGACGTCTGAACCAAATACATTCATATTGTGCATCCACCGTAATGCAAAAAGACCTTTCACTTATCCACACGCAACTTATCCTTAGGTAGTAGGTTGTCGACAGCAACCACTCAGGGTGGTACTTGGAACGTTAAAGTGGTGCTCGGAATCATCTTACATTCTCGGTGTCAGGATTGCTGGTCTTACTTTCTGTCTCACTCAAACTACAACTACCAGGCAAGCTTTAATCTCTCCTCCTTGTAAACAAACAACACACACTTTTCTGACTCACTCATTTTCACTCCTCACTTTGCATTCTCTCTTTTACTTTTCTTTATATATTTAAGGCCTGGCCTCGATGAGGACTATTTAGTCCGTGACTGCAGCCTTCAACATAAAAATAAAAACATCCCATCCCATGAAGGGCAGCTTGAGATTAAAAACATAGCATCAGAAAAAAATTGTAAGGGAGAAGGAGTGAACAAAATGGATAAACAATGGCATTGTCAACCCCCCCCCCCCCCCGTCAATAACATCCTCTCTTCTTTGGTGTTACCGTGAGGCAAAACCAGTATGTGCTTGGCCACCTCAAACAACACGTCAAACTTGGCAATCCCTTCTTCGTGTTTCAGTTGACTGAAGTAACACCGAGTCTCATCAATTCACGGGTGGCTGTCAACCATCCTGTCAGACAGGAACTGATGGGTTGTCCACTGCTCATGCAGGTCATCTCCTTGAAAGCCGCAACTTGCCAGATGGTCATTTCAGAGATAGTGAGTGTGTGACATTTGTCAGGATTGAAAGACATATTCCATTGTTTGACTAACTTGTAATTTTGTCAAGGCCTGAAGATAGGAAATGCTGCCAACCAATCTGAAAGATGAAGGATGTCACGGAAGAGGGTGAAGTCATCAGCAAATCGATAAAGAGGGTTTTCCAGAAAGTCGAAGAGACTGTTGATGAAGATTATGAATAGGACTGAGCCCAGAACACTGACTCGGGGCACTCCAGGCTATGAGCCCCAACCTTTACCCATAAATCTCCTAATCTGCTTTTTTATTGCTGTGCAACGAGCAACAAATTCATTATTGCGAGGCAATGGTTGGATGGTTGTGGCAGGATCACATCGTCCGCTTTACTCAGGTGTTTGTTGAAGGTCTTACAAGAGTCACATTGTTGTCCTCGACTTAAAAAAAAAAAACCCCCATTTTTAATCACCTAACTGTATGTACAGCATTTGTTGAATTCATGGGGGTTGTGGTATAAGATTTACAGCAGGGAGAGGTGTGGCATGATGCACCCACCCCTTCCCCACAATCTGCCCAGGCTGTATTGAACCAAATAATGTCCACAGATGGCAAGCACATAACTGTTGATAAAAAAAAAACAAGACCATAAACGTGTTTGACCAAATCCTGAAGCTGTCTACACTGTCAGCACTGAAAATTAAAATGCATCACAAACTTCAAGGAAAAGGTGTAATGCAAACACCTCTCCACCAATGACGACATACCAGTCGTACTCCCCCCATGGCAAAGGTTAAAGCATAACTGGGTTTCCTTACAGTAATGAATAAATCATTTTGCAGCCTTGCCAGTGAGTAGGCAGATGTGCCTCTGAACAAAGAACAACAATTACAGCCCTTTACATGCATGCAGGAAAGAAGAAAGGGGCCCTCACCCCAGTAATCTGCAGATGTTGTCTGAACTCCTCCATGGTCGTGTTCGAGATGGACATGTCTTTGAACATTCCTTCAAGCTTCGACGTGAACTGGCAACCACACTCCGTCTGCACGCGGTCCCAAAGGTCAGATTTTGTGGTGCCAAAACAACAGCAGGAGAAAATTGTTCTCAACTCTTGAGATGACAAATAAAACAACCAAGAGACGGCAACCCACCTTGTTAAAAGTGAATAAAATAAATTAGCAAACAAATTTCGTTTATAAGCAAGCTGATACCACGAATGACCCTGATGTTGAATGAAAGCTGATTACCGAATGATGTTGACAATACATAGCCCATTACCAAACATAACAAGATGGAGACTATGCGCGACCCCCACCCCTTGTACATCATGATGTCGATTTCTTCGATAAAATGAATGTCGATACAAGTTCCTGTCAGCTTGACTACACAATGTAAGGTGACATTGCAGTTAAAGATGACAGAAACACAAATCTATCCATATGTTAACGAAGACATGTCCTTTGTGCGGTGACTGTTTAAACTGTGAAGACGGACTGACCACGTGCCTCGGCGTGGCCTAACTCTATGATTGACAGGAGCTCTGAAGCGCTCGAGCTGTGATTGGTTACTGATCTCGTGGACGGTCCGACGACAAATCTGATGACCAATCACAGCAATGACGTAAATGTGAGGAGGATGAGGAGGAGAAAACAATTTGAAAACCCCTCCTATTGACAGAGTCAAATGTCGGGGTCATAAAAACATGGGTAGAAGAAAAATAATTCAAGAAATGCTTTTTGAACATTTATTTGAAGTGAAACCAAGTGGTTTTGACAAATACAACAAAAATGCAAAATGTTGAATTACAATCACTGGCCAAATGCATATTTGGCTCCGTTCCCGAAGGTGGACGGAGGTTACGCTTTCACCCCTGTTTGGCTGTGAGCAGGGTTTCTCAAAAGATTTTTTTTTTTTTGTATGCACTGTCGAGGCTCGTATGAGAGCTAACACACAAACGCACAACAAGGGGAGCAGGAGAGGGAAGGAAAAAGCAGTGAGAACAGAGACATGAGGAGATCTGTGGAAGGGAGAGGAATGGGGTGTGGTACACAGGGTAAACAAGATGGACACTACAGGGACTTTCAGAAAGGAAAGCAGGGAATTTGAAGGAGATGGGTTTGGGGTGGATTAACGGGGGTAGAAAAGATTGTGGTTTTGGATGGGGGAAGATAAGAGATGGTGGTGAACAGCTGCTTTGAAGACCTGGAGGGAAGAGTGGGATTGAAGAGAGTGTGGGAGTTTGTTCCAAAGGCGGGGGGAAAAAAAGAGTAATGAGAGAGTGAAGGTGAGCAGTAATTCTTGATTTTGATAGTTCTACCAAAAGGGGGTTGCTGGCAGACCTTGGAGCACCCTGCAGAAATATGGAGGGGGGGGATATCTCAGACAGAGCCGGGGCAAGGTAGAAGAGGAGACGGTAGAAGACAGAAAGACCACCGACCTGCCTGCGGTGAGAGAGTGAGAGACCCAAAGACTCAGCTTCATCACGGGAGAAACCAATGATCCCAGATACCTTGGTTTCCACAGCGTGAAGCCCAGAAACGTGAGAGGTGGGAGCACCAGCCCAGAAGGGAGAGCAGTACTCAATCAGGCTGTGGACAAAAGCTTACAATGGACAATTGACCCAGCACGGTGCGGGTTTGAGAAATAGTGAGGCCGTCTGTGCCGCAAGTTGTTCATTTTGTCGGGCGCGGCTTTGGTAACTTCCGCTCGGTTATGCCGGATCAGAGTCGGTAACAGCGACTCGGTTCGGACAAAGTCGGCCGAGGGTGTGGCTTCCCTGGTAGTTAGACGGCGTGGGTACTTGGGTAAATTGGAATAGACAAGTGGACCCTACCTCACGCCGCCAGAATATTGGTGACCACGGTCCTTTAAGTGACCCGTTGACTCCGGAGTTATCCAGGGTGACGACGTTTCAATTCTGGTGTTCGGTGGGAGACGGCCCGACTGCTCTGTCTAGCGGTCGCCCTCACTACCGACCCCCGGCCCACAACAATATTACCTCAAATTGTTTGGCGATCATTGTGAAAAGCAGGGCGAAATATTGGCTCCAACACTTTTTTTTTTTTTTTTTACACAATATGAGGCTCATAGTGCAGCTGGCTGACGCAGACGCAGACACATTACTCTGTGTACGAGTGAGGTCACAACAATCGCGCCGCCTTTCTCGCCACACTTCACGGGATGTTTTCTATGGAGGAATTTCCTCCTCCCCATGGATGCCAACCTATTGAGATTGTCCGTGTCATCCCTCAGATCCCCAACCTATGGGGATCCTTTTAAACGGAAGCAACACATCCCATTTTAACAGTCTTTGGTGTGACTCGACCAGAGTTTGAACCACTGACCTCCCAGACTCGGAGCGGAAGCTCTAACCATTACACCACCAAGTCTCCACATTTCTTGCAGCCATTCTTCCAACAATCTCAATAAACTTTCCAACCTGTGTTTTTACATTATGATCAAGATCAGATGGCAAAGTGTTCAATCTTACCAGACTTAGAGCTAAGTGCAAGATCCAAAAAATTTGTTCACATGAAATATGATTTGCTGATGATGGTGCATTCGTAAGGGACAACTTTGTTTTGAGCATGTATGAAACATGTTAGATCATCTCATCAGGGCTTCTACACAGTTACTGTATTTTGTGCAAGACTTCAGTTAGCTATCTTTCAGAAACCACACCAACAAGTGCCGAATGTCATTCTCCATCATGTAGAACTGATGCCATATACATAACAGAGGCGATCCAAACTATCCCGAAGCAAATTTAAATTTTTTGACAAAGTGACTGTGAGCAATAGCGTGCAGAGTTCATATTCTCGAGGTCCACAAAAGTGAAGATTATGAAATGGTGGTGTGGGTGCAGAAGTGGAAAAGCAGTTCAGCAGCCATACTTTAAGCTTGGAGATCATATTTTTCTCCGAGTCATCAGAGACACTCTTGTTGGTAAGCAGCCGGCGTGCTAAGTGCTGTTTGTAATAGCGCTCAAACACGTCCTTCTCTTGCAAAAAACGGAACAAAATCATTGCCTTGTCCAAGATGGCCTCGACTTCCTGCTCCGAAAGCTGCAACACATCATGTACCACAATATCACAAATACTAAAAGCAAACGTTTTCTGCTTTACAGGTTGGCATTTAATGCAGGATTAAAAGAGTTTTTCTCCAAGAGAAAAAAAAGCATTGCACCAAAAGGAATGTTGCAGCCAATGCGATGAAGCAGCAGGCACAGGCGTATGTATATTCAATGGGAAGTGACAAGATGACATCAGAAACATACAGCAAGAGTAAAACATTTCCCATCTCACAAAGTATGTCTGCTGGTGTTATTCAAGCATTACTCACCCCCTTCACACCCTTCTTGAGCTTATCATCAATGAAAAGGGAGAGATACTCAGGGGACCGTGCATTCAGGTTCAAAAAATGTTCAAAGTCACTCGAGATAGTCTGCTTAAATAGACGATCGTTGGCAAAGGACTGCTGAAGGAAATGGTCAAACCGATCTTTCAGGTCAAGCAAACCCTGGGGTGGAAGCAGAATGAGTGGGATCATTAGAGAAAATGGTGCACTCATCCCACATATAATACACACGAGAGATTTTCAAGAAAGAGGTTATGTTTTTGGTGCATCTGGCCAATTTTATGGCTGACAGAGTTAAAGCATTCCTATGCAGTGTTACGGCTTCATGATGATATGACAACATATTTTGAGATACAAAACTAAACAGAATGTAGAAAACTTTTTTCAGACTGACAGTGCCAAGAGAAAAAAAAAGCCCGAAGACTTGATTGTCGTTGATGCGATATATTTATGTGAGATCATGGAACGCACCCACTCCATGGGAGTACCTCCTGTGCTGCTGCCCTTCGCAGTGCAGCTCACCAGATGACGGGATTGGGGCAAAGCCTTCGGGACCCCCCCCCCCCACCCATTCTTTGATGACAGCAAGAAAAACACGGCATAACCTTCCTGGGTTGGATTACGGTATTGTGTGTCAGGGTGATGCTGAGGTGTTATCCACCAGACGGCGGTCTACTCGAGTTAACCTGAGGCGCTCCCTTCGGGTGAGTACCTGGAATGTCCTATCCCGAGAGGATGATCAACTGTCTCTGTTATCATCCGAGCTCAAGCATGTAAACATCAGTATTGCAGCACTCTCTGAGGTTCGGAGACCGGATAGTGGCGAGATCATGGCGGGTGGTTACACCTACGATTGGTCTGGTCGCTCTGATGGTTACCATACCCAAGGAGTTGCTGTAGTTGTGTCCAATAAGCTGACTCCAATGATAATTTAGGTAACACCGGTCAACGAGCGTATTATGAGACGAAGGATTCATCACTCCTTGGGTGTCGTTTCCCTGGTCCCTGTATATGCTCCGACTGAGACGAGTGATCTCACCATGAAGGACGCATTCTGTGCCACACTGGAGTCTGTAGTTGACCAGTGCCTCAGGCAAGATTTCAATGCATCAACTGGAACTGATAGGGATGGTTACGAGACATGTTTTGGTCCCCATGGGTGTGGAACTGTGAACCAGAATAGCATTAAGATCCTTGACTTTGCAAGAAGTCATGGATTAGGGTGGCTGGTTCATGGTTTCAGCACCCACAAGCTCATCGCTGGACTTGATATTCCAACGCTGGTGATGTGACAAAGGACATTGACCCATGTGCTCGTTGATGGTCACTGGAGGATGATCCAGAACTGCAGACTCCACTGAAGTGCTCATTTCCTCAATACTGACCACAAAATTGTTGTAGCAACTCTGAAGCTGCAGCTTAAATCTGGGAGAATGGTACCATCCCAGGCTAGGCTGGATGATGGCAAGCTCAAGGATGAGAGGGGAGCTGAGGAGTTTGCGAACAGGATGAGTGGAGATTTTGGGGGGTTTGTGTGCTTTGGGGAATCCTGAAAAGTTGTGGAGTGCCTTCAAGACCACCATCCTTGATGTTGCCGATAGATGTTTTGGAACGCACCAAAGGGCGAGGAAGAATTTTGTCTCTCAAGGGACACTGGATCCCATTGATCAGAATCACAGGGCCAGGCTTAATGGCAGAGCTGAGCTGTTCAGGGAGTTGAGGCATAAAACTGTACATGCGCTGAGGGTGGACAAGGACGCCTATGTGTAAGGAATCTGCGAGGGGGTAAAGTATCACCTGTGGTCAAATGATTCTCACCCTGCTTACAGGAGAATTCGCGCATTGCGTTCACCCAAGCCCGTCCCTCGGTGTACTGCAGTGAGAGCGGAGGGTGGTGGGCTATTGACAGAGCAGTCCGAAGTGAAGACCCGCTAGGCCAGTTACTTTGAGCAGCTGTACCACGCTGATCCAACAGCTGTTGAGATGGATGTCAGGGGTGTCACTATCCCTATTGCTGACCTTCCAATCAACTGTGATCCATCTTCATTTGTGGAAACAAAGGTTGTGGTGAATTGGTTGAAATGGGGTAAAGCTCTGAGGATCTGTTGCATCCCTGCTGAACTACTCAAGGCTGGTGGAAATGCTGTACTCGTGTCATTGAATGCAATTCTGTGCTCTGACTGGAAGAGGGGCCTTGTTGTCCCTCTCTGGAAAGGGAAGGGTGATCGCCAGGACTGCAACAACTACCGAGGGTTGACGCTGCTCTCAGTGCCGGGCAAGGTCTTTGCTCGGATAATTATTGATAGGGTTCGCAACCATCTGCTTGAGCACCAGAACCCAGAGCAGTCGGGCTTTACACCAAAGAGGTCAACGATTGACCGTATCCTTGCTCTTCGTGTCCTCACCGAACGCGAACGAGAGTTTTGGCAGGGGCTGCTTGCAGCCTATGTTGATCTCTGCAAAGCGTTCGATTCAGTGAATCGGGATGCCCTCTGGAGGATTCTTGGTCTTCGTAGGGTGCCACCACAACGGATCGATCTGATGTTTGAACTATGCTCTGGTACTGAGAGTGCTGTGAGATGTGATGATACCATCTCCGACATATTTCCACTTGTTACTGGAGTTTGTCAGGGGTGTGCACTGGCCCCCACACTTTTCAGCACTTTAATGGACTGGATTCTGTGGAGGAAGTTGGAGAGATCAAGCTGCAGTGCATCGTTTGAGAATGTCAAGATCTAAGACCTTGATTTCGCAGATGATGCAGTCGTCCTTGCGGAGACTCTGGATATCCTTTTGGGGGCCCTCGAGGTGCTGAATGAGGAGTCTGAACCGCTGGGATTATGTGTTTCCTGGGTTAAAACTAAGATCCAGGCTTTCAATGACATCTTGGATGCTGGTATTTTGTATGTACCTGTTTGTGGTGAGGATGTTGAGGTGACGGAGAGATTCACTTATCTTGGCAGTGATATTCATGTCTCTCCTGGCTGTGAGCCGGAGGTCAATAGACGTCTGGGTTGGGCCTGAGGAGTCATGGATTCACTGGATCATGGGGTGTGGTGCTCTCGGTATCTGTGCAGGACAAAAGTCTGAGTCTTCAGGTCCTTGGTGTTTCCAGTCTTGCTCTACGGATGTGAGACTTTGACTCTGACCAGGGATCTGAAAAGGAGACTCAATTCCTTTAGCACCAGGTCTCTTCGGATAATCCTTGGCTATCGCTGGTCGGACTTTGTGTCCAACGAGCGGTTGCTGAGAGAGACTCAAATGAGATCGTTACCTGCATAGTCTGTGAGCGCCAGCTGTGGCTGTATGGACATGTGGCTCGTGTTCCTGACACTGATCCTTCTCACCAGATTCTCTCAGCGAGTGAGCGTCGCAAGTGGAGGAAGCCAATGGGCTGACCATGTGCCTCGTGGTTGCAGCAGATTGATCAGCATCTCGAGGAGATGGGGAAGGGCCAGGCATCTGCTGGGGGCCAGACGGAGGCCGTGGAGTACCGGCAAAAGTGGACGCAACAACGCGCTGCCCCGGCGCATGCTGCCATACTTGACCTGACCTGATGGGACACAGGTGAGGTGGAAAGTTCTGATTGAGGTAAATGCTGAATAATTCAGTCCATTTCATTATGATAATCAAGTAATGCTGCACTGTGGCGAATGTTTTCACATCGCATCTAACATGGAAGCAACAATCTAAATACTGGGTACGTCTACCTCTGACAGCATTCATTGTATTGCACCGTCGTCGCACTGACCATATAAGCACTGAAATCTGAGCCTCTGGAATGGCATTCCTATTCCAGCTCCCGAATCAGCTCCTATTTCAGCTCAGAGGGTCTGTAGCTGTCTTGGCAAAGTTCTAATGTGACAATCAATGACATCCCAGAAATGTTCAATCGTGTTTAAACCTTGCGAGATGGCAGGCCAGGGTGACAAGACATCAACATTGGCATTCACAAGAATATTGCTTCATCAAATGGCCCTGTGCGCAGCAGCATTATCATGCATAAAGATGATTCTGGACCATGTTGTTGAGGGATAGTGCACACAGGTTGTCGCAAGATCTCAAACATATCGATCTGCCTTAAGATTGCCATGGATACGGATCAAGTCACTGTGAAAGGTTTCAGCAATACCACTCCACATCATGACACTTCCACATCCAAATGTTGGGGCTTTCTGATCACAGACTGGATTATACTGCTCATTGCGTTTTCTGTAAACTCGTGCACGGCCACCACCATCATCATCATCATCATCATCATGATCATCATCATCATCATGATCATCATCATCATCATGCCTTTCAAGGAGAAACCTTGTTTAGTCATTGAACTTCACACTTGCCCATTGCCTGTGTCCATCAGACATTCTGATTTGACCACCAAAAATGCTTGGATGTGCCGTGGTGCAGAAGAGGATAAAGAACACAGATCCCTCCATCACAGACACTCCTCAAGATGATGTTGACATTTATCCTGCAAGGTTCAGGAAGTGTGTTTGCAGTACTCTGGGCAGTTTGAAACTGATTGCATCGATGGGTTGTGCAGACGTATCGGTCCCGAGTCGTTATCCTTGGACGTCCACTTCTTGACACATCTCTTTTTGATCGAGTGGCTTAACGTCTGAGGTCATAAACTCTTCCTCTGTTCATGTTAAGGAGGCTTGCAACATGGCTAATAGAAAATCCTGCTTGAAGGTTGTAAATTATACAATTCCTCTCATTTTTCTGCCATATGTGGCAATGTAATGGATTGATTGTTACCTCCACCACCAAAGGTGAAGGAGGTTATGTTTTCACCCCTTTCTGTCTGTTTTTGTACAGGATATCTCAAAAAGTTGTGGACGGATCTGGATGAAACTTGGTGTACAGGTTGGGTGTTTGACCACGACAAATTGATTCGATTTTGGTGAAGATCCGAATCGGGATCCGACTACTAGAACATTTTAAGTGATTCTTCACCATTGAGAGACCGGGCCAAAAACGATATATAGCAGGATATCTCAAAAAGTTAGACGGATTCCGACGAAACTTGGTGGACAGGTTGGGTGTATGGCAAGGACAACTTGATTCAATTTTGGTAAAGATCCGAATTTTTTCAGATCAATTTTGGTAAAGATTCAATTAAACTTTTAACCACTCATACCAACTCTCCCTTCCTCATACGAGGTGATTTCAATTGTCACCATGTCAACTGGCTGGGTGATGGTGTTGATGTCCCTCTCACCAACCATGGCACTTCAGCAAAGGACTTCTGCGACTCCACAAAATTGACTCAATCAGTGAACTTACCGACCCGGATTTCTCCCAATGGCAAATCCTTCCTTCTGGACTTGGTGATGACAAATTCCCTGAAAATGTCTCCTGCCCTTCCTCTGCTCCAATTGCTTTGTCGAATTATGCTTGAGTCAACATCTCCTTGGCAATTCTCAGAGAGCTGCCTCAGCACTGACAGGTCTGGCATTTCACTCAAATAGATTGACCAGGGACTGCAAGCAGCCATCTCTCTTCGGGACTGGTCTCCCATATCTACTGCTCCTGATATTAACTCAGCCTGGGAATTCTTCCACAGAATATCTCTATATCTCTATCTCTATCTCTATCTCTCTGGCACAGATCCATCCCATCTCATGTTCAATTATTTGACCCCCCCCCCCTTCTTCTCACCAATGGTACACTGAATCCTGTTGTGAGGCGGTTGCTCTGAAACAGCTTGCCTTCTCTTCCTGGAAAGAAAACCCGACCGGAGGAAATCTCAGTGCATTCCACAAATCCCACGACAGGTGTGAGTCCACTCTCAGGAGAGCCAGAAATCAACATCTATCCAACCTCAAGATTGAACTTTCAAACTCGACTCCCTCCTCTAAAACCTGGTGGCACCTTGTTAGGTCTGTCTTTTGAGTATGCTCCACTTCCATCCCTTCCATCTCCACAAATAGCATCACAGCCAACTTCATTCATGAGAAGGCCTCATGCCTCAATTCTGTGTTTGCTTCCAAATATTGTGTCCCCACCCCTCGCTCTCTGTACCCACTCTACCCAACACCCAACTCCTCCTGGAGTCTGTCTCTATTAAACTTGAGAAGGTGGAAAACTTTCCGGCAATTGTCAACTCCGATTTTGCAACTGGACCGGACAGCATCAGCTCACGTGTCCTAAATAACCTTGCCCTTTTTACCCTCTCATTTGCTCGAGGTCATCCTCCATCGACTTGAAAATCAGCCAATATCACTGCATTTCCTAAAAAAAGGTGCAAAAACTGATCTGCTTAACTACAGACCTCTCAACTTCCAATCATCAGCAAGGTCATGTAATCCATCATCGCAGCTGATATGAAATCTTTCCTTATCGCCAAAAACCTCATCTCAGATCACCATTCGGTTTCAGACCAGATCACTCTACCTTGGACATTCTGCTTCCACTCACCTAACAATGGATGGAGGGTGTCAATATCAGAAATGAGATCAGGGCCGCCTCTGGACATATGTTGAGCTTTCGATAGTCTGGAATCCCACCAAGGCAAACTTCACACATGGCTTGCTGACTTCCTCCACTCTCAGAGCCAATGTGTAGCAACTCTACAGAATCCTTTCATCTCCTCTCCCTGGGCTGGATTCCCACAAAGCAGTGTTCTGGGCCCAGTCCTTTCCTAATCTTTATCAATGATCTCTCTGACAATCGAAAATGACATTTATCTGTTTGATAACAACTCCACTCCAACAACTGATGACTGCTGTGACATCCCAAATCCTTCAAACAGGCAGGCTGCAGCTTCTAACCTCTTCAGCCTTTGATAAAAATCACAAGCTGGTCAAACACTTGGAATAGCTCTTTCAATCATGACAAATCTCTCACTCTCACGATCTCTCTCTGAAAAGGACCATCTGGCAAACCCTCCTATCTACTTTCTCAACAATGCCCTTGAGGAAGTTCAGTCATTCAAACTCCTGGAACTCACTTTGAGCCATGATCTTGCTTGAGTAAACCAAATTTCAAAGTTGGCTTCCAAAGTCAGTCGCTGACTGGGCATCTTCCGTTGCACAAAGTCCTTCCTTAGCACACCTGAACTCCCATGGAGTACTGCTCTCCCCTCTGGGCTGGCACCCTAACCTCACATCTTGCTCAGCTTGATGCAGTGGAAACCAAGGCCTTCACGGTTATTGGAATTTCCCACGATGAAGCCGAATCTATGGGCCTATCACTTCGTGATCGCAGACAGGTCCGTGGTTTCTGTCTTCAACCGCCTTCTTTCTGGTCTTTCACCCTCTGCCTTTTCCATGCTTTGTCCCCCCCAGGTTTCTGCAGGGCACACATGATCCACCATCAACCTCCTGGTGAAACTTCCAAAATCCAAGATCACTGCTCACCTCCACTCATTTGTTCCTCTTTTTCCCCATCTGGAGAATGAACTTCCAAATTCACTTCAGGTCTCATTCTTTCCTTCAGGTGTTCACCACCATCCAAAACCATCTTTTCTACTTTCATTAACCACCCCCAACCCCGACCCACCAGCCCTCCCTCATATCCATGCCCAAACACACCACCTTGTTGTTGTTCGTCTTTCGGCTGCTCCCGTGAGGGGTCGCCACAGCGGATCATCCGTTATGATCCGCATACTGATTTGGCATAGGTTTTACGACGGATGCCCTTCCTGACGCAACCCTGGTCGCCTCTTACGACACAGGGATAAGGATTGGGTTTCGCCATGATTCTGGGCTGCCCGACACCCTCTCATAGCGTGGCCCAGTGCAGAGCTCCCGTCCTCAAGCGATCCTCCAATCCAAGCTTCCGAGTAGCCGGATTACAGGTGCACGCCACTACGCCCGGTGCCCAAGCACACCACCTTCTAAATTTCTAATTTTTTTTTCCTTTCTGAGAGTTTGTTTCTGTGTCCATCTTGTCCTCCCCATGCATCCTCCTCTTCCCGTAATTTGTCAAAGTCTCCCACTATTTTGTCCTTCAACTCTGCTATTGGAATTTACCCCCTCTCTCTCTGCTGTTCCTTTTGTTCTGATGCGTCCGAATCCGTTAAGTGTTCTTGCTAATCCTCAAGCCTAGACTCTGTGTACAAAACAAAAAAAAAGCTTTGTGGAAACTTGCAATCAGGTGTTCTGTACTTCCCTTGTGCTGAAAAGGCACTTGGAATTAATGCTGGACTTTCAAAATGACGAATGAATGCTATAACGCATATCCTTTTGTTATGGAGGCCTTTCATGAATGCACTGCGCGTTTTTGGTACCTCAATTCTGTGAGACAGGGCTCTTTTAACCTGTCATTGATAGGGTATGCCTGGTGTTGGCTTCATGGTTAGGGTGCTGGGCTTGGGATCTGAGGATCCTGTGTTCAAATCCCACACTTCCGATTGAATTAATACCAGGTGGGTTGACTATGCCTGTCATCCTTCCGAGGTCGGCAAAATGAGTGCAAGCTTGCTGGTATCCTGTGTCAGAGCGGCGACCCGTCTTGGATTGTACCCAATAGCCAAGGAGACCGCGAAGGCAGCATCAACGCTCTGTACAGAGTGTGGTCCCATAGTGTAGTACATAGTAGAAAAATCGTGAAAATTATGATACAAGCATCAAATTTGGCATTTCTGTTCTGCAGGGCTTTCTGATCAAATCTGCCCGATTGGCCATTTGAAAATCCAAATTTTGAAAAATTTGAAAAAAAAAAAAATACTTCAAAAAAAATTTGAAGTCACAGCTGGCTGAAATTCTTGAAACACAAGTGAACATCCCAGACAGAGAACCAAGGGGAGATGCAGTCATCATTGATGGCTCAGTACTTATCAATGCCCTACCTCCTCACACTTCAAAGATATTTGATGACTATGCTAAAGAAGACATCATCCCAAAGGTGGAATCCTATGGTGCCAGGTACGAGAGGGTGGATGTAGTGTTTGATGTGTTCAAGAATTCAAGTCTGAAGTCCGAGGCAAGGTCGAAAAGGGGGCAAGGAATCAGAAGAAGTGACAGGAACCAGTAAGACCCCAAGTAATTGGAGAAGCTTTCTTCGAGATGACAGCAACAAGACTGAGCTGTTTCACTTCCTTGCGGAAAAGATGTGTGAAGCACGGACAACAAGCACAGTCATTGTCACAAAAGGAGAAGATGCCATTAGCAACACAAGGAAGTCACTGGATGCTGTGTCTCCATGTTGTCATGAAGAAGCTGACACTCAAATATTTGTACACGCCAGGGATGCAACGACGGATGGTAGCAAGTCCATTATCATCAAGGCGAATGACACGGACGTACTAGTCATAGCAATATCTGTACTGCCATCCTTACAGGAAATAGGTCTTGAGAACATGTGGATTGCCTTTGGCCAAGGAGCCAAGGCACGATGGATTTCAGTCCATGAGGTAGTTTCTGCAATTGGGCCTGAGAAAGCGAGAGGGATCCCATACTTCCATGCGTTCACTGGATGAGACGTCGTGTCTGCCTTCCGCAGTAAAGGGAAGAAAACTGCATGGCAGACTTGGAACGTCTTTGATGATGTTTCTGAAACATTCACCAATCTCAGCCAGCATCCAACATTGATTCGTGATCTTGACTTTTTTGAAAAATTTTTTTTTTTTCCAAATATATCAAAATTTGGATTTTCAAATGGCCAATCAGGCAGATTTGATTAGAATCCCCTGGAGAAAAAAACGTGCCAAATTTGATGCTTGTATCATCATTTGCACGATTCCTCTCAAAAATTGCTGTTATCTGCCCCACTACAAGTGGATGGATTGATAGGGTGAAATCTGTGAATGAAAGTCTTTTAAACACAATTTTCCGCATTTAAATGAAAGAGTAGCAATTTCAAAATGGACAAACAATATATTGTATTTATAAGTCTGCAGTTAACTCCCTCGCCCCCACCCCCCTCCCCCCCCCCAAAAAAAACCACATGATTATTGGTAAATATCATTCTCAAAGTAGATGTTTAACGTACCCAGTGCATCCACACACCCCAGATACTTTTCCCTGTTCGTATTTAGAAACACTCAAACTACATATGGTTTCTCCCTCCAAGTCTTTTGTTGTGCAAAGGTAGAGCCCACAACTCAGCTTTTTCTCATGTACTTTTCCAAACATTTTCAGCCTCTTTTGGAACCTTTGGAAGCCAATTTAGGTAACAATCCTTATCGCACGTGCACGCACGCACACACACTAGCAGTTCACATGAGCCAAATATCGCTATCAATCGGAGTTTCTGCGCATGCATGCAGAACATTCTGGGGCTGATTACATCATAAATTATATGTTTGGTTTGTCTCATGGCAGAGAGTGTGGAATGGTATATTACCAGGGGTTGGAAACGATGAACCAAAGCAATAAGCATGTAAAACAACCTAAACACAATAAACCATGCACTAATGGAAATAATTATGTAAACATAGGATATGCACAAATAATAATAATTACAACTCAGATAAATATAATACACACAATGCATTAGTACAGAATGTAACATAAATAAAATGAACAGATGGTACAGTGCGCAAGTATTTGGTATGTGAGGCCTTTGCTATGAATAGAATGGGGCACCTTGTTTTCAATGCCGTCATACAGTTTATCAATGCTTGACTGTGGAATGTTGTTCCAAATGTCCGGTAGCATGTTCCAGAATATGTCCAAGGTGTCTGGTTTCTGTTGGACTCTCTCAAGCCATATAGATGCTGTATCACCACTATGATGTTCATATAAGGACTGTGTGCAGGCAGAGGATTTGTTGTGACTGTTCTATCAGACTATTCACGTTCAAGATAGTCTTCACCCTCTTTCAGAATTTTCACCTTTTGTTGCCTTATTGCCTGGAATTAAATTACATTAAATCAGACTTTTTCCACCTTTATTGCATCGTAACCCACAACTTCCAAGTGAAAAACAAATTCTTTGCATTTCAGAAAATTAATTAAAAATACAAAACTAGAATATCTTGGTTGGATAAGTGTCTCACCCTAAGTTAATACTTGGTGGAAGCACCGTTGACAGCAATTACAGCGGTGAGTCTGTTGGGATAGATCTCTACCAACTTTGCACACCTCGATTGGACAATATTTGCCCATTCTTCTGTACGAAACTGTTCAAGCTCAGTGAAGTTGCGTGGGGAGTGTTGGTGGACAGCAATCTTCAAGTCGTACCACAGATTTTTCATTGGATTCAGATTGGGGCTCTGACTGAGCCACTCAAGCACATTTATCTTTTTGTTCCTTAGCCCCTCCAACGTAGCCTTGGCTGTGTGCTTCGCGTCATCATGCTGAAAGGTGAACTTCAAACCCAATTTCAGCTTTCTTGCAAGTTTTCCTCTCGGATTTTTTTGTTTTGCTCCATCCATTTTCCCTTCTATCCTGACAAGTGCCCCAATCCTTGCTGATGAAAAACATCCCCATAACATGATGCTGCCACCACGATGTTTCACAGTAGGGATGGTGTTCTTTGGGTGATGTGCTATATTTGGTTTGCACCAAACGTGACATTTTGCATTAGGCCAAAAAGTTCCATCTTGGTTTCGTCAGACCACAAAACCTTTTTGCCACATGGCTTCAGAATCTCCGGAGTGGTTTCTTGCATCCCTCCAACGGGACTCAAGGTGGCCTTTTTGAGAAACGGCTTCCTTCTTGCCACCCCACCGTACAGGCCAGACTTGAGGAGTGCTTGGGATCTTGTTGTCACATGCACACAGTGACCAGTCTTTGCCATAAAGGCCTGTAGCTCTTTCAAAGTTGCCATTGGCTTGTGGCCTCTCTGATCATTCTCCTCCTCGCTTGGTCATCCAATTTGGAGGGACGGCCTGATAAAGGGAGGGTCTTGGTGGTACCATACGCCTTCCACTTCTTCAAGATTGTCTTGACTGTGCTCCAAGGGATATTCAAGGCCTTTGAAATATTTTTATCCCCATCTCCTGATCTGTGCCTTTCCACAACTTTATCCCAGAGGTCTTTTGTAAACTCCGTGGTGCTCATAGCTGAGTCTTTGCTGTGAAATGCACTTCCCGGCAGAGGAAACCTACAGGAACAGCTGATTTTATTCTGAAATCATCATAATCACTACAATTTAAAACAAGTGGGGGCCAATTAACTTAGTGTGTCATTTTGAAGGTGATTGGTTACACCTGAGCTAATTTGTAATTGCTATTATGAGGGAGGTGGACACTTATCCAACCAAGATATTCTAGTTTTGTATTTTTAATTAATTTTCTGAAATTTGTTTAATTTGTTTTTCACTTGGAAGTTGTGGTTTATGATGTGTAAATAAAGGAGGAAAAGTCTGATTTAATGTAATTTAATTCCAGGCGATAAGGCAAAAATTTTGAAAGGGGGTGTAGACTTTCTATCAGCACTATGTGCTTGGGGGTCATAATCATGTTGTAAGATCAACCCAAACCCAACAAGACATGTTCCTGAAGGAATGGCACAAGGGATCAGAACCTGCTTGTGCCTGTTGGCAGTTGGTGCTACTTTGATACCATGTAAATCTGACACCCTCAACAAAGATGTAGCCCCATACTTGTATTGATCAACCCCTATGCTTCACTGTTGCTGTTATTCACTGACTCTTATGCCACTTCCTCAAGGTGTCTTTGAACAAACTGCCATTGATTATTGTCAAACAGTTCAAACTTGAACTCATCTTCAAAGAGCACAGTCTTACAGGTTTGATCATCCTGCTGTTTAATTTATATTGCCCATTTCAGTATTTTTGCTTGGTTGCCACTCCTCAGCAAAGGTTTTCAGGCAGCTACACATCCATTGAGACCATACTGCACTTATGTGTATTTTATTGTTCTTGCCAAAATGTTAATGCCTGTACTTTCAGCTCAGTCATCAGCAAAACCTCTGGATTGTTGCCCGTCGTGTGGAGAACATACCCTGAAGTACTTAACATCACTTTTGGAGAGTTTGAGCTTGCTTCCTCAACAGCTTCTATTGTCGACAGTCCCAGTTTCACGTTTCCTCCTCAGACTTTTGCATGCAGCTCCTACTGAAACGAAGTCGGGCTGCAACTTGCCGCATGGAGTAACCTTCAGTCAAAAACGCAGACTTTGATTTATGTATGATTGTCATGTGACATTTCCTTCCCAAGATCTATAGTGTTCACCACAATACAATGATATCACTTTCTATACTTTTATAGTCCTTCTGCAGATGTAGCACTTCCTGACCACTTGCATGATGACCAATTACAGTGTACTATGGAGCATTTCATTTATACACATGAGATGTGATTCTGTCACATGTTATTGGCATTTTACACCCAGTTTTTCAAATGTTTCCATAAATTTTTCTAATACAGTACTGTATGTATGTATGTACGTACGTATGTATACTGTATATGTATGTATATGAGTGGGTCAAAAGGTATCCGCAATGATTTATTAAAACTGTGTTGTGTTGACTACATTGCTTCTTGTACTTTCAGGTACAAGCACGAACTGTCGGTGCCATTGTGAAGCAGTTTCAACCTTGAGAAATCAGTAGTTGTGTCGTTGCAAGGAGTTAACATGACCACTCCGCTGTCCGTTTGCACCAAAGAAGAGCAGCGTGTAGCGATATGATTTCTGTGGTCTGAAGGCATACCAGGGAGCAGAAATCAATCGCAGACTTTCAGCACAATATGGGAACAGTGCTTTACCGCAGCGGTGTGTGTATGATTGGATTACCATGTTCAAAAACAGTCGCTCAAGTATCACTGATGATGAACGATCCGGATGCCCGTCCACATCCACAACAGAAGGAAACATTGACTCCTGACGAAGTGACACAACATCTGAACATAAATCATGGTGCTGCACATGAAATCAACAACAACCAACTTGGCTTTCATAAAGTTTCTGCAAGATGAGTTCCAAAACAACTCACAGAAGGGCACAAGCACAACCATGTGACAATCTGTCAAAGCCTTCTGAACCGCTTTTGTCATGAAGGGAATGCATATTTCAGATGCATTGTCAATGGAGATGAGACGTGGATCCACCATTATGAGCCAGAGAGCAAACGCCAGAGTACTGAGTGGAAACATTTGACATCACTTGTCAAAAAGAAGTTCAAATGTCAAGCATAGGCTGGAAAACTGGATGGTTACACTTTTCTGGGATTCACAAGGCTCAATTTTGGAACCCGATCAAGATGGGGGGGGGGGGGCACAACGTTAAACAGTGTCCGTTGTTGTGAAATGTTCCGGGACCAGTTGAAATCAGCTATTCGATGGAAACGCCGAGGGCTACTGTCAAAAGGTGTTGCATGATAACACTCGTCCACACACTGCCGCCCATACTGTGGAAACTCTCCGGCGTTGGAGCATCCTCCATACAGTCCTGACCTGGCCCCTTCGGACTTTCACCCTTTTGGACCACTCAAATACGCTTTAAGAGCCCGCCACTTTGCCAGTGACAAACAAGTGAAAGAAGCGGTGCATGTGTGGCTCGTCACTCGGCCAAAAACATTTTTTTTCTGAGGGCATACAGAAGCTTATGAACCGATGGACTAAGTGTGTTGAAAATGAGGGGGACTATGTGGAAAAATTATGCTCTTGTACATGCTCAATGGTAGTTATATTACTTAAATAAAAATATATTGCAGATACTTTTTGACTTACCTTCGTATGATCAAGATAAGATACTCCAATTGGCAAAAATCTGTACCTGTATATAATCCACTGGATTTTTTCCTTCACCCTCCTCTGTTACAAGAGCTTTTCCCTGCTCTCGCAGGTACCCACTCATGCACTCGCACATCGCCTTCAGACCATTTGGCACGCGTCCAAACAGCTTGTACATACATGCCAAGTCTGTAGTGGAGGTACACAGGACAGGTAATTTGTTCAGGGTACCAGTGACACATCAGCATACTTTCACATGAATCAGGAAGTCAACAGACTTCCTATGCAGAGATGGCACCAACACTCCGTATGTTTAATACAACACAAATCCTCAAAAAAACAACAACAATCTACCAAGAGAATAACCTATGAAGTACATATCAGTTGTTTGTGGAGGATTTCACATCCAATAAGACTCATTAAACTTTTGGACAGCATCGCTGAGCTACAAAATTGGTTCAACCTATGTATAGTACTTGGTTTAAACACGGACTGTATCTACTACATTTTGTAGTCTGAAAATCCACGACAACTCAATTTTTCATAACTTGAAAGGATTCCACAAAGTAGGCATAACTGCTTAACTACGCATAACAATATGGTGGGAACGAGGGGTAGACGGGACCACACCTGTCAATGAGTCTTGGTGGGGGTGGGGCCAGTGACAATTGCCTTAGGGGAAATCACACAATGGGTGTGGTTAATTGCGTAAAATGACGGACAGACCAACAGTAGCGCCAACAGAAAAAAAACTACTTAGAGGTGTGGTTAATGTTGGGATATAACCGTAGAGTCGGACAACATCGTTGCCAGATGTGCGATAAATATACAGATACGAGCTAATGAGGCACCTCCAATTGTGATTGGTGAGGCCAGATTGTATTTTGAACCCACATGGGTCACATGGACACATTGTGTTTCCCCCACCAATCACAACCAGGAAGCATCACCATTGTTTTTAAACAATCGGGAGTTGAATGAATGCAATTATTGAAATTCTCCAACTTGGACAAATGCCGTGATGATACCATCAAGACAAAATCATGACTGCAAACCCAAAAGGCCTTCCAGCAGTGCAAAAATGTCAAAGTCAAATGCTGTCACCAAAGCGATGAAAAGTGAAACTACCAAACAGTTTCGCCATTATTGGGGCTTGCCAGGGCAACACATCGCTGTTTCATCCACTTCATGACTTTGAAGCCTTTCGGCTTATATAATGGTTAATGATGCACCGTTGAAACATCTGGAGACACCTACTAAACATCAAGTGGCACAACCGTGTGATAAACGATGTAGTCTAATGGAGATGATCGGCGACCGATGGTGTCTCAGCAGTAGCAATGTGATGGGGCGCAAGCATGGTTTCGGTGGGGATGAGGACTGCACACTAAGAGCCTGGTATCAAGCCATTATACTTGTGTTTGCGATGCAGCCTGGCACTGCAGCTTGATGGGAGACCAAGGAAGGATGAGACAAAGACAAAGACAAAACTACGGTGGGACCATGTGTGGAGATGATGATTGGTGGCAGTGGGGCGCCATGTCCGAGCGGGCAGAGGTGTCCCGGGATAGGATCGGCGTACCTGGGAATACCCCGGAGGTCACATGGGAGGTTGCGCAGATTAACATTTTTGCCACTTTGGGGATGGATGGGGAAACAGAGCACGGATAAGGAGATGGATTGGTCCATGAGTCGTGGTTCCTTGATGGATGAAGATGGATGTTTTGGGACAAGGGAAGGCACCATTTAACCTTCGAGACTCACAAGTGGAGATGACAACCGGTGGCGGTGGTGCATACACACGCACACGAATACCGATTATACATACACACTCGTGCATGTTTGTGATTGTACATGTACATGAATAGTAATAATGCGCGCGTGCAGACGCAAGTACTTGCAGAGAACAACCATTATTTAAAGAAAGATGTCGGGATGGTTTCACATGATCATTTCTTGTGACCATCTCGACCTTGCTTACTTACTATTTGGCATGCCATCCATAAATCCTTTTACAATTTTTCTTTAAAATATTTAATTTTTTTTTTTTCATTAAAAACAGCTTCTTCCATGAAGAGGCTTTTCACTCTGGTAATGACCAAGCTCTCCCAAGCTTAAAAAATAAAATAAAAAATAAAAAAACAAGTACATATCTATAAACTTAAACAACCAACAGCTTGTCATTAAAATTGCCAACCCAAAGTACGTGCAATTAATAGCGACAAGATGGGGTCAGCGGTTATTCACAAGGGAAAATTAAGTGACGGATCATTGAGTGTGACATATTTTGGCCTCAACACACACCTTCCGTCTTGCCATGCTTAAGCATGTGCACCAAGCCAGAGTTCTCCATCTCCACGATGGTTTTCATGTGTTTTGAGATCAGTTCCTCCTCAACAACACGCACAATCGGCTCCTCTGTTGACTTGTCGAGGTAGTGTACGGCACGCTCCGTCTCCTCCGTAATGCGTGCTTCCACCTTTTTGATGTACACTGACGCGCTGTTCTCTGCTAGGAACTTCTGGCTCTCCACCTGTGTAATTGTAATGTGCAAGAGTTATTAACAATACAAATAATGCATCAAATCACAGGCCATCTCCAGAATGAATATGCAAGAACAGTCAAGGTATTACAAAAAAAAAGTCAAGGTTTTCCCATACTCGTCACAGAGTATCGGGGCACTCATGATAAGTTGCGAAAGCTGCTGGCTAAGACCCATCCCAAGACTACTCTGTTGCAAGATTTTAGAGGTTAGGGCAGGAATTTAGAATTTGACCCGGCTACCAGCACACAATGGCAGACTCTCACAAAATATATTTTGTAGAAAAAGATTGTTAAAGGTTCAACAAAAAAACAAACAAAAAAACCCACCTGCAATTCAAAATGGCACCCAAAATAGATCGAAATTCAAGTAGTGGCACATTATTTTCCTTGGCACACCTGAGCTCCTGACCACGTACTAAGCTTTCATCCACAGCCCGATCGAGAAATGCTCTCCACTCAGGGCTAATGCTCCTGCCTCTCACCTTTCTCGGCTTCACGCTGTGGAAACCAAGGCATTAGGGATCATTGGTATCTTTCACGGTGAGGCTGTCTTTGGGTCTCTCACTCTCTTACCAAAGGCAAGGCAGGTCGGTGGTCTTTCTGTCTTCCACCATCTCCTTTCAGGCCTCACCCCTCCTGCTCTATCTGCGATTTGTCCCCCCCCGCTCCCCCGCCATATTTCTGTGGGGCACTCAAGGTCCACCAACAACACCCTTCTTTTAAAACTGCCAAAATCAAGAATCACTGCTCACCTTCTCCCTTTCATTCCTTTTTTTTTTCCCCACACCTTGAGAACAAACTCCAACACTCTCTTCAATCCCACTCATCCCTCCAGGTCTTCAAAACAGCTGTTCACCACAAACTCTGATCTTCCCCCATTCAAAACCATGATCTTTTCTACCTCTGTTAATCCACCCCAAACCCACCTCCTTCAAATTCCCTGTTTTCCTTCCTGAAAGTCCCTGGAGTGTCCATCTTGTTTATCCCGTCCCATCCCTCTCCATTGCACAGATCTCCTAATTTATCTGTTCCCCACTGTTTTGTGCTTCCCTCTCATCTTCTGTTCTGTGCGTTAGCTCTTATACGAGCCTTGACATATACAGTAATCTATATAGTACTAAAACTCTCATCTTGTATGTATGTGTGTGTATATATATATATATATATATATATATATATGTATATATATATATATATATATATATATATATATATATATATATATATATATATATATATATATATATATATATATATATATATATATACATACATACATACATATATAGATACAGCTCTGGAAAAGACTATGAGACCACTCCAAAAAAAATTAAATCAGCATCTCCACATGTATGGCAGCCATTCCATTCCAGTGTCTGTTGAATTCCAACACAGGCACACCTGATTCTACTTAGTGAGGTACTGATTAGGTGATCACCTGAACCAAATCTTATTTAACAAGGAAAAGTACAAAAACCACTGCTGTGGTCATCACTATCCTCTTGCAATAGGACCAGCTGGATGGCAAAAACAGTGCTAGTAGTACCTCAAAAGTAATTGGAATCAAAAAAATAACTATTGACCATGCCAAAAGAGGTGAAAAGAAAAGTTTTGAGTGAGGAAAAGAAGGGTTCAATTCTGGCTTTACTGGCAGAGGGATACAGTGAGCGTTACGTTGCTTCCATCCCTAAAATTTCAAAAACCGGTTCATAAGAACAAGGTCAAGCAGCAGACATTGGGGACAACAAAGCTACAAACTGGCAGAGGGCGAAAACGACTTTCCACTGATCGGGATGACCGCAGACTCATTCGAATGTCACTTAACAACCGTAGGATGACATCAAGTGACCTACAAAAAGAATGGCAAACGGCAGCTGGGGTGAAGTGCACGGCGAGGACGGTTAGAAACAGGCTCCGAGAGGCAGGGCTGAAGTTGTGCAAAGCTAGAAAAAAGCCCTTCATCAATGAGAAGCAAAGAAGAGCCAGGCTGAGGTTTGCAAAAGACCATAAGGATTGGACTGTAGAGGACTGGAGTAAGGTTATCTTCTCTGACGAGTCCAATTTTCAGTTTTGCCCAGTACCTGGTCGTCTAATGGTTAGACGGAGACCGGGAGAGGCCTACAAGCCACAGTGTCTCACAACCACTGTGAAATTTGGTGGTGGATCGGTGATGATCTGGGGGTGCTTCAGCAAGGCTGAAATCGGGCAGATTTGTCTTTGTGAAGGACTCATGAATCAAGCCACATACAAGGTTGTCCTGGAAGAACATTTGCTTCCTTCTGCTTTGACAATGTTCCCCAACTGTGAGGATTGGTTTTTCCAGCAGGACAATGCTCCATGCCACACAGCCAGGTCAATCAAGGTGGATGGAGGACCATCAGATCAAGACCCTGTCATGGCCAGCCCAATCTCCAGACCTGAACCCCATTGAAAACCTCTGGAATGTGATCAAGAGGAAGATGGATGGTCACAAGTCATCAAACAAAGCCGAGCTGCTTGAATTTTTGTGCCAGGAGGGGCATAAAGTCACCCACCAGCAATGTGAAAGACTGGTGGAGAGCATGCCAAGACGCATGAAAGCTGTGATTGAAAATCAGGGTTATTCCACAAAATATTGATTTCTGAACTCTTCCTAAGTGAAAACATTCGTATTGTGTTGTTTAAAAATGAATATGAACTTGTTTTGTTTGTATTATTTGAGGTCTGAAAACACTGAATCTTTGTTTTTATTTTGACTAGTTGTCATTTTCTGCAAAAAAATGCTCTAAATGACAATTTTTTATTCGGAATTTGGGAGAAATGTTGTCAGTAGTTTATAGAATAAAACAAAAATGTTCATTTTACTCAAACACATTCCTATAAATTATAAAACCAGAAAAACTGATAATTTTGCAGTGGTCTCTTAATTTTTTCCAGAGCTGTGTATATATATATATATATATATATGTATATATATATATATATATATATATATATATATATATATATATATATATATATATATATATATATATATGTTTGAATGTTCCCCAAATACAGCCAAAACGGTACACGGCAGCACAAAAATTTAATCAATTCCTGATTCAGTCAAGTACTCTTCGGGAGGATTTGATCAATGCAAACAACCTCAGCTGTGTAGTTCGCTGGAGCTATCTTTTTTTTCTATTTCTTGAAATGATTTTTTTTTTTTTCATCAATCGCTGTCACATCGGGAACCCAACGGGTTCACGGGTCGTCTAGTATGTATGTATGTATGTATGTATGTATGTATGTATGTATGTATGTATGTATGTATACATATATGTTCTTCTTCTTTCGGCTGCTCCCGTTCGGGATCGCCACAGCGGATCATCCGTATGATCCGCATAGTGATTTGGCACATGTTTTACGCCGGATGCCCTTCCTGACGCAACCCTGGTTGCCTCTTACAACACAGGGATTTGGTACACCTATTTTAACCGGGGTATACACCGGCCCAGTATACTGGTACTCATTTCGCTGACCTCGGAAGGATGACAGGCTGAGTCAACCCCCTGGTGTATTAATTCAGTGGCCCAACCGGGCTTGAACTCAGGACCTTTTGGATCCCAAGCCGCTGCCCGAACCACTGCGCCAACACCAGGCTATATATATATATATATATATATATATATATATATATATATATATATATATATATATATATATATATATATATATATATATATATATATATATATATATATATATATATATAAATATTGCATATATTTATATATACACAAATATGTACATACACTACTGGTCAAAAGTTTCAAAACACCCCAATTTTTCCAGTTTTTTACTGAAATTTAAGCAGTTTAATGTTTCAATATACTCTGAAATTAAAGCACACAACAAATAAACAATTGCAGATAAAAAATAATTCACGGAATCGTTTTGTTGAACAAAATTCAATCCAAATTTTGACTCATCAAAGTAGCCACCTTTTACAGATATAACAGCCAAACATACTCGTGGCATTCTTTCTTCAATGGAAATCAAATATAATTTGGAAAGTTCTTCCCAACACTGTTGCAGAAGTTCCCACATATGTGTTGCACTTGTAGGTTGCTTTGCTTTCACCCTTCTGTCCAGTTCATCCCAAACCAGCTCGATGGGGTTTAAGTCTGGAGACTGTGCTGGCCATTCCACGATTTAAAGCCTCCAGTCTTGTTCCTTTCTTCTAAGGTAGTTCGAACATAGCCCGGAGGTATGTTTTGGGTCGTTATCTTGCTGTAGGACGAACCCCTGACCAACTCGGCGTAGACCAGAGGGTATTGCATGGCGCTGAAAAATGCTGTGGTAGCCCTTTTGGTTCAAGGTGCCAGTCACTCTGTGCAAGTCGCCGTCTCTGAATCCAGCGAAAGAGCCCCAGATCATCACGCTTCCTCCTCCAAGTTTGACAGTTGGTGTCACACACTGAGGAATCATCCTTCCACCTACTCGATGGCGTACAAAAACCCTGCGTGATGAACCGAAGATTTCAAATTTTGATTAATCGGTCCATGAGACCTTCCTCCAGTTTTCAGTTGTCCACTGGCGGTGCTTCATGGCCCAGGAAAGCCTCTTTTTCTTATTTTGCAATCTTAGCAATCCCTTTCTTACCCACTCGACCTGTCAAACCTGCAGCTCGAAGTCTTCTCTTCACAGCTGAAACTGAGACTTCCTTACTTCGACCAGTGTTAAGTTGTGCTTGAAGCTGCTGTCCTGGGAGCCACCTATCACGCAAGCTGTTGACTCTCAGAAACTTGTTTTCTGATTGTGTTGTGGCTTTGGGTCTGCCAGATCTCTTCCTGTCAGAGTTTCCTCCAGTTTCCAAGTGCCTTTTGATGGTGTAGGAAACTCTACTCACTGACACCTTGGCGATTTGGAATTTCTCTAAAGGAAAGACCTACACTTTTAAGGATTATAATGGTCTGTCTGTCTTCCTTCGTTAATTGTCTTTTTCTCACCATTATGAATGCAATATACGACTTCCTGCAGTGCAATATTGCCCAAAAAATGCTTCAGAGGTTGGAGCAACACAGTCTGTTCCAACACTGCTTTTATACAGACAGAGGGTTTGTAACTAATCAACAAAAATTGGGACACCTGTAGGAATGGTTTGCATCAACTTTCAAGGATTAATTTACTGCCATTGCTGCAGAACAGTTGCAGTTGCTCACCCATTACTTGTTCCCTGGAAAAGGCCTTTTTTAACAACTCTGAAATTTACATTATTTTTCAGTTTTTGGTAACATAAACTTGTGTTTTTCAACCTCTGGCAGTTTACCACTTAGCTTTGTTCCATTTCAGGTTTTTCACTGGACTTGAACTGCTTAAATTTCAGTAAAAACTGGAAAAATTGGAGTGTTATAAATCTTTTGACCGGTCGTGTATATCCACCTTCGGGACTTTTAAACTTGACGATGATTTACTTATAGATGAGGGTGGGGGGCTGGGATGTCGGGAATAAACTTGAATGCTACCACACAAAAGAAAATTTTAGCCAAGTTTAGTCACAATCCAATCAGCAGTTTCGGAAAAGTTACAAGTGTGTTCGGACAGATGATGCGCTATCCCATAAGCTCACCTGAAATATGTTACAGGTGAGATTAAAAAGGATTGTTCAATACAAAGTTTGTATGTATACACTATACATATAGATTTCACTTTCATCCTATATGTAGAATCCCTGTATTTTTCACTTGTAGCTATATAATCGAGAGCGACTGTCAGGATGGCCTAGACCCTAGAGGTACACACACTTGCCTCCAGGCTGTCTTGCATGGGTTTGAATCTCAACCGAGCTATAAACGGTCACCGCAGTGTTTCACAGGTAGGGTGATTCATCAATGCACGTGCCATCTCTTGGATGGATATTAAATGGAATTCCCGTCCACCGACATCAGCTGGTGGAGGTTAACAATCCCACAGTGACCTTCACAAAGAGGAGGTGAGTATTCGCTGGCACCCTGAGCAAATGACAAATTCCTGCCCTAACAAGCAGGGAGCACTGCATCAGCAGACAGCCACGCTCTCAGCAGTAATGTAAACTAGCAGCCGAGGCTGCACACAAAATGATGACCCGAATGAGGGCACTGCCCCTGGAACCCATGGAGGCTGAGCCGGCCAAGCTGGTGTCCAAGATCACAGACCTAATTCTAAATTCCAGTTAAAAGCCTGAAAAGCATTAATGTTAAAGAGCATGAATGCATAACAAAATAGTTCCAGTTCAGCCCTTGAAGACGGCTTGTCTTCCTGCATATTTCCTGTGTCCTCACCTGGAAAAATTCCGCAGACATATTCAAAAAGGGGATTTCAAAGTCTTCTTCATAAACCACACGATTGTCAATGCCAAGTGTCATTAACATCTGGCATGCATTCCGTATGTATCCCCTGTTGGGCAGAAAGTATGGGGGAAAAGGGGGGTTAAAAAAAAAAATTGGATAGTTCATTAGCTTCTTCAAATTGTAGTAGCTCGTAAATTCACAACCTTATTTTCACATAGCAGCATATTGCTACTTTACTTGTTTGCTACTGAGTAACTTTTTCACTACTTTAGTATAGCGTAAGCCAATAGTACAAAATACTGGACACCTTGAGAAAAAAACCCAAAACGTAACCCTGGCATTTAAAAATCATTTGAGAAGCCTAAAATATAGTGGTTTTTATTTATTTATTTCAAATCCAGGTGCCGAGGCTCATTGAAAAAGAGGAGTAACAAAGGGCAAAGGGTCAACAAACAAAATGATGGGGCAGAGGGGAAACAGGACTAGAATGCATGGATGAACCACAGCATAAGGAAAGGGGTTGTGGGTGAAAGGGAGATGTTGATTTAAGGACTGTAGAAAAGTGAAGCTTTAGAAATGAGAGAGACCATGAGGTGTGAAAAAGTAGCACGTTTGAAGGCCTGGAGAGAAGAGTGCAAAACGGACTTGGGGATAACATAGGTGATCGTTAAACTCAGACTCGGGAAGGGTAACAAGATAAGGTTTTCTGAAACGATGCACATGACCTAGAGGGGCAGGGTTGGGGGCTGGAGTGAAGGAGGAGCCACACCATAAAAGAGCCAGTGAAAGATTGCAAGGACATCAACCTGCCTGCAGTGAGCAAGAAGCAGATCCTGAGACACGGCCACCATTTTACGTTCACCTGTGACAACCACTATTTTGCCAGATCAGCATCAATGGAATGAAAGTTATAATACAGATTGTAGGCTCATTTTATACAGCATGTTAGGCCCAAGAGAGGCCTTCTACGTTGAAGCGTGTATACTTTACCAACTTATACATTTCAGTTTCCCATGCAGCTCTCTAAAAGTAAGCTCGACTTCGAAGCCAGGATGGCTACTGGTTGAGAAATGATCACATTCCCAAGGTTCATCACACGTTTTTGTGTTTTAGTGGTGATGAAGGGGAAAAATTGCAGATGTAGTGGAGGCTGGAAAAGCAAAATGATAATACATACCTTTTTGCGTCACCTAACGGCAGGATATTTAAAAGTTGTGGTTGAAGCAAAATGAGGTGCTTGCTGCCGAGATTTTTAAAACTTGTTACAATTTCGCTGGAGTACGAGGATAGTGACATGCTCTTAAGCAAAACTTCAGTGCCCGTTGCAAGTTGCACCGATGGTATCGAGGAGTTCGGAATGACATCACATGCAGTCTTGAGGAAGCAAGGCAGAGTGATTCTCCCCTCTGTGTGAAGTTCATCAGTGAGTCCGTTTGGTTTTTTTACTCAGCATCCGATTGCAACATTCTAATTTCTCTGTGATGAGCTTGGTTTCCAAAAGCTTGGAATCCATATTAATATTATTATTCTCTGCAGTCAGTTTCCAATCACAACCATGAACAAAGTCTCAAATGAAGACACTGCAGAATGAATCCCGAGACGATGCTTTATCGGATATTTTTTCGCAAGTGCAAAAACATTAAACTCTTAAAAACAACCGGTGAGAAATAGATACTTTAGGCTGTGGGAGGGCCTTATTTATTAGCGTTTGAGCAACTCATGAAATTACACCTTCAGCAAGTATTGATACCTTTATACCGAAACACACTACCTTGATGTGTTCCCAGACTCGGTGGTGTAATGGTTGTAGCATCTGCTCCGAGTCTGGGAGGTTAGTGGTTCAAGTTCTGGCAGAGTCATATTAAAGACTTAATCAAAAAAAGGAAGTGCTGCTTCATTGCTTCATGTTCAGCATTTAAATGTATAGAACACGGACAATGTCCACGGGGAGGAGGAAATGCCCTGTTGAATGCGGTGCCATTGCTACGATGTCATTGCTACCCAGAGTATCCAAGGAAGTGACGGCACTTCCTCCAAACTCAGTGGCCTGTGTGCGTCTGTGTGCGTCATTAAGAACCTTTCGATCTTGGATTTAAAAAAAAAAAATTTTTTTTTTAATTTTATGCCATGCCTCCACTTCACTGCAAATGATTTATCCGTGCCAAGAAGAGACCGAGCTGCAGACTGTTCATGTCCACACTACCAAGAAAACTGTGAGGAACACGTCATCAAGCCGCCCGAGCAGAAAATGCAATTCACTTATTAATGGATTTCCCACATATTCAGTCACACGTGCAAAGCATTCCCAAGTCAATGTGATTCGAAACCAATTGGACGAACAGGACATACCAGACAGACGCAACGTGGCTCAGCATCACTTCTGGCACGCGACGTTAAGTGGCGCTCGAGCCGACTTAATGCGGACACGGAGCCGAAGTACGAGTAAATAACAAGGCAAGCTATACCACTGAGTGGAGGAAAAATGCAAGATCCTGGAAGGAAAGGCAAAAATACCTTCAGTGAAATGGACTCTGGTTAAATAATTTTCAGATTTGGGTTATTCCAAAAAAAATATTACAATCGAGTAAAATCAAATGAAATTACAGTGTCCGTGAGCATTCTTTATTCAAGACTGCTGATAGCCGTTGGTAGAAATTTCACAAGTATTATCTGATTCGTTACCAAGGTATCAAATGAAGGTACTTGAGCCCTTAAAAACGAAGTTTTTACAAACGGGCAGAATGCAGAAGCAACCAAGTAACTCGTAAATTCATATTTCTGTTGCTTCACTACTTTTCACCGAAGATTGCCAAATTCAAGCTGGGTTGGTAATTTCGGAAAAGGAATTTTGCACTTTCCTTTCAATCAACAATTTCCTTCGACCGACGTTAAGACTCATCAAAATGTGCATATTCATTGCACCAGGAGATATCTATTTACTCATCGGACGAGCAGAACTTGGAGCTATCCACCCGTGCTGTTGAGCCCTCCGGTTTGGGTTCGAATCTCAAACCAACTATAAACTGCCTTCCTGGCATCTCGCACGCAGGACTGTGGACGTGTGCCATCCATCAGAAGGACTTGAAGCAGGAGGACCAGTCTGCCAGCAATGGTATTTCATTGGTGGGTGTTAAAGCTCCCACGGTGTCTTTTGGGAAGAGGCGGCGAGTTATCACCAGCACCCTGAACAAATTACAAGTTCCTGCCACAGTCAAATGCCAGGCCTGGCGAGCAGTCATTACTGTTCCTTTTATCAGCAAAAGTAGGGTTGGGAGGATGGCCAAAAAGCACACACATCCTTCTGAAAGATAAATGCAGACCAAAACTTCCTCTCTTCAGACCTTAACAACAACAAAAAATAATCACAATCTGGTCAAAGACATGGAAAATGTCTTCTAACGCTGAGAAATCACACACACTCACCCTCTCTGAATCATACCACAAACCCTCCTATCTACTGACTCAACAACCCTCTCGAAAAAGTTGTCACTCAAACTCTTGGGTCTCACTCAGTCATGATCTTTCTTGGGCAAGCCACATATCAAAGTTGGTCTACAAAGCCAGATGCCAAATGGGCATCCCTCCATCGTGCAAGGTCCTTCCTTGGCACACCTGAGCTCCAATCCACCGACAAGGCTTTCATCTACAGCTTGATGGAGTACTGCTCTCCCCTATGACCTGGCACCCCTGTCCCATATCTTGTTCAGCTTGATGCTGTGGAAACCAATGCTTTCAGGATCACTGGAATCTCTCATGATGAAGCTGAGTCTATGAGCCGATCACTTCACCATTGCCGACAGGTCGGTGGTCTATGTCATATTCCGCCTCCTTTCTGGTCTTGCATCCATGACCTCACCATATTTCCACCCCCACTCCCACACCCCCCCACCCCAATGTAGGTATCGAAAGGGTGCACACAGTCCACCAGCCTCTACTGAAACTGCCTAAATCCAGAACCACTGCTCACCTCCACTCTCTTGTTATTCTTTTTCCTGCCTGTGGAACCAACTTACACATTCTCTTCAATTTAATTCTTCCCTCCAGGTCTTCAAGACAGCTGTTGCCCACAACCTCAAATCATCCTCCATCCAAAACCATGATCTTTTCTACACCCGTTAAACCACCCCTCCCAAAACTTTGTTTCCATATCCATCTTGTCCACCCCTTGCATTCTCCCCTACCCCTCATCGTTACCTGCATCCCTTGTTTGTCCATGTCTGTCTATTTTCTCCGTTCTGTGGTTTCTCTGTTCTCCATCTATTTCCTCCCTTCTCCTGCTGTTCCTCTTGTTATGTTACGTCCTGATCTGTTCTGTGTTCCAGCTGTTTCACAAGCCTTGACCATGTATACAATAAAATAAAATAAACCAATGTCACCCGCAGGGTGACCCGTATCTTGCCAAAAGGTGACCACGTGTGACTTCTTTAAGGTCACACTGAGGTGAACAGAGCTGCTATCCACCAGGAGCGACTCCTTGAGGAATATCTGCCTACGAGAGATTCCGATGAGAATCGTTCTACAGAGTAACCATGAAAAATATGCTTTTGCCTCATAACGTCACCAAATGACATCATAACGTCTCAAGCTTGACATATCTAGAAAGCACTCATCGAGGTGTTCAATTTGAGGTACTACACGATATGGTTCCTAAAACTTGAAAATTTGACCTTGGGGTCAAATATGTTTGACCTGAGGCGCTAACCATGAAGGTCAAGGCCAATCGCCACCAAAAATTAATCAGCTGAGCGCCAGACCATGAACTATATTCCCATGAAGTTTGAAGACGATCCGATCAAGATTACTCAAAAAATAAGGGTTTCGTCGACTCCCCTGATTTGCGACAGTGACCTTGACCTTTGACCTACAAAATTTTGTGCGCTGAAAGGGACCTCTATAGGCCTCTGATATGCGAAGTTACAAAAATTTCCAATGATAACTGTGCTCTGCAGAATTTTTTATACATGATTACAGAAAAACAAACAAACAAACAAACAAAAAATAAAAAAACATACAAGCTGACTAACATATCTTACAAAAACTTCGTTTTGGCAAGATAATAAACACTGCGGGTAGCCAATGATCATCTCTTCTCAGGTGTTCCTAAACACCAAGTTATATCGCTTGCTATCCCTGAGTTTAGTTGTTGTATCGGCTGCAGCTTCTGCAGCAAGTACAAATTCAAACTGAATGTTCTCACGTTACATGTGAACAATCATCTTCGACTACTAACTATTATTTATTCGCTGCAACACTTTGGATTATATTGAGAACATGAATGGTGAAAAACAAGAGAAGCGGGAAGAAAGGAGAAGGGCTGGTTGTTAATAGGGTCTGACGGAGACGGAGAGAAGGACGACGAGGAGTTTGGAAGGAGAATTGTGTGTGGGGCCTAAAAATATGGATACATACATATGCTTCTTGCAGAAAAATCACAAACACATGGTGAACTGGAAGGGCACTCGGTAGAGCACATACCTCCACCACATAAAGCCTGATCCACGAGAACATATCGGGCCCGTTACATTTTTGAAATATCACGCAATACAGTACGATATCGTTTTTGGCCCGATTTCGCAATGGTGAAGAATCACTTTAAAGTTAAATATTTCTCGTATCCAGATGCAGATTCTGATCTTCACCAACATTGAATCAATTCGTCCTTGGCACACACCCAACGTGTCCACCCAGTTTTGTCCGAATCCGTCCACAACTTTTTGAGATCTCGTGCCCCATATAATTTTTTGCCCCATCTTTCAATGGTGAGGAATCATTGAAAAAATTATAGTAGTCCGATCTGGATCCAGATCTTCACCAAAATCTAATCAGTTGGTCCTTGTCTGCCAGGTGTTGGCTTAGCGGTTAGGGTGGTGGCTTGGGATCCTCGGGTCCTGAGTTTGAGACCCATTTTTCCACTGAATTAACACCAGGGGGTTGACTCAGCCTGTCATCCTTCTGAGGTTGGCGAAGTGAGCACCAGTATACTGGTAATAGGGGCACTACATCAGCGGCATAGCCGCGCCCTTAAACAATGATGCGACCAGCAGCCAAAAAGGCAGCACACGATGGGAACCCAACCTGTCCACAAAATTTCATCCGGATCTGTCCACAACTTTTTGACATATCCTGCACACAGACAAACAAGCAGAGACAAACAGACAGAAACGGGTGAAAACATAACCTCCTTCACCTTCAGTGGCAGAGGTAATGAGAATGTCTGTAGAGCGCGGACCTCTTCCAGGATAAACAGTTTACGTTTTGAATTCCACTGAACCAAAATCTAATTGGCTTGTTCTTGTCACCTACCCACTCCATCCACCAACTTTTATCATAATTCATCCACAACTCTTTGAAAAAAAATAATAAATGTATGTAAATATATATATATATATATATATATATATATATATATATATATATATATATATATATATATATATATATATATATATATATTGTTGTTGATTCGGTAGCGCTTAACAGCACTGCATCTCAGGGGTTATATCGCCGGCTAGTTCGGCACAGTTCTTGGGTCACGCGCCTAAGATCACAATACCAAAGTACCCCTGTGCCTTCCCAGTTGGGGATATACCCCCGGCTACAGACTGGGTTTGATCAGAGACCGAGCGAAGTCTGCCGCAGTCCGTAGCCAGTTTAGTTTTTAATACAAATCGAGCGATTGTTCTTCAGCGCGACACAAATAAATTCAGTGCGGCAAATTTCGTATGAATCAGCCAGATTTAATGGGGAAACAGAGGAACACGACACATGCATTCACGATAACGTTATCATTCATCTATAACCCGTCCTTATCTCGGGAGCTACGGATACGGGTTTTGCAGGGGGCTCTAGCAAAATAAGCCTTAGGCCTGGACAACATGCATACAAGACACGGAGTACTTGGTGGTGCCTCATGGACGAGAGGAAAGGTGTGGAAGGTACGAATGGGGCTCGTGACAAGCCGATGTCGCTGGATTCGAGCGCCCAGACCAAGCACGCAGCGTGGCAAAATGGCGGCGATGTACTCCTATCGGCACAGCTCATGCACGCAGCCTCGGTGCTGCTGTGAGGTCGACGGCACAAGAGAGTGAGTTCTATGGTGTGTGTTCCAGCTGGTTTTTCACAAGGTCCAGTACGCAAATCCAGGCCTGGCCAGTCCACCAGATTAGGCCAAATCTGGGTGTTGGACTCTGCAGGTGGATCGATGGGATGAAAAGACGCGGTCGAGCTGTGCAGGGAGTAAGGACAGTCAGAGGCTTTGTGGTTGGATTCAGGATGAACCTGGGGATGACCTGCATGCTGGATCCATGGCCAAGGAGGAACAGCTGGTCAAGTGACTCCTCATAAAGCAGATCGCAGACAGGAAAAAGCAGTTCCTCTTGCCTTTCGGGGCGGGCTTTTCGGACCACCTCCGGGGACACGTGATTGGTCCATCGTTAGACTCTGCAGCAGCTCTCCGCCAATGGGTTGCTGGTATGTCTTGTTGACTGGCTCTGTCAGGGCGCTGGTTAAGAGGGGGGAAGGAAGAAGAAGGCGCCTCTCGGTACACCACCACTGTATGAACACTGGACCGCCTGCTACACCTTCCGACACACATTTAACGTCCGATTACCAAACAACCTGGCTAAACATGCATTTAAGGGGGGATCTGGGCTAATCCTATATTTAATAACCCACTAAGGGCCCATTTCCGCAACAATATTACTAAAACTCTCATCTTGTATGTATATATGTATGTATGTATGTTCCCAAAATACAGCCGAAACGGTAGAAGATAGCCAAATAAATTCAACCTACCTTACTCACCATTCTCCTGCGGTGTGCAGTATCAAATTTCGTTCAAATCGGGCAAAAAAAAAATTATTAAAAAAAACAATTCCCAAGTATAAGCAAGTATGCGCTTGGAGTTGATAACAGAATAGGAAAAAGAAATTCCCAGAGGAACGGAGGAATAAAAATGTTAACATTGGAGAATGTTGCTCAAAATTTTCTTCAAGTAATACAATGAAAACACAAAAGCTCTGTAAGGTTAAAGAAACTACAAATATAGAAGTCAAAACAGAAAGAAAACCTCACAGGCTAAAGAACAAATATTTCAAATGATCACAAACCTTCCATTGCAAATCAGAAATGGATCCACCGGTGCGGTTTTGTGAACGTCGTCACGTTTTCAGCCGTCTGGTCAAGGTTCGATTCTGACATGAACATTGAACTGTCAAACGAGTACATCAAAGGAAGGGCAGTCATCGAGCGGGACGTTAAACTGGACGTCACGACCATTACCATTCTCTGGAGAACGGTAAACACCCCACTGTGTCTTCCACAAGGTTGGGCCATCGTGTTGCTGCCGCGTTTACAAGGTGCTTGGCATATGCAGCATATGAATTGCAGTAAAGAAAGAAAAATCAAAAATAATTGAAATGCCAGGAAACCTGGCCACAAAAAGGAGTCAATCCAGTGAAGATCCTGAAGGGAATAGAGAGCAGCACCTTTCTGAGCTTTCTTTGCCAATCACACTTTGTTTTCAAAAGGTTAAATATTCCATAACTTCCGCGTCTTTGCGGGAATAACGACCTCTCTGGAGACGAGGATGACACTGCAGTCATTTCACTAAGTTGCGCAAATGCAAAATACCACTTATGTAAACGACATTGCATCGAGCTTGCTGGTGTTTGTGCAGTTGTCGTAATTCAATGTTCCTCCAAATATTTTGTACTATTGGCATTCGCACTTGTTAGTTCACCATTTTCACGGGGAGGTTTCCCCAATCAACATTCGACTAAAATCACGTTTCAACTGCTTTGTCACAATGATGGTTCTCCATTAGAGGATCGTTGTACGTGAGTTATATCGTCCGTGGAAGACACAAGAATAGCAATTCAACTTTTGACGGGTTAACACGAGAACTTCATGGAATTCAGTTTCACTTCCTCATTGTTGAAAGAAACAGAAAATTGCTCATGCTTTGTTTCTGAGCCAAACTGGTGTTTGAACATAAAATTGGTCTTCAGGCAAGTTCGTAATTACCAATTAAACACTTGGGATTCTCAGTGCGATTATCTAGAAATTGGCACGGAAGTTTTGGAACCGATTTCGTCGCCGTCCCACATGACACAAAACTAGAACAGTACTCGGTAGAGTGCATACCTCCGCCAGGTTGAACACTTTAGGTTTTCCATCCCACTTGATACGCCAGATCTGCTGACCTGGACCACAATCTAATTGGCTTGTTCTTGTCATCTAACCAACTCATTCATCAAGTTATGTCATAATCTATAAATACATTTTGAGATATCATGCTCTATATCGTTTTTGGCTCCATTTCTCAATGGTGAAGAATCCCGTATGAAAATTAGAAAGTACTCGAATCTGCATCCGGATTCAGATCTTCACCAAAATAGAATAAATCAATTTGTCCTTGCAACACACCCAACTTGTCCACCAAGTTTCAGCCAAATCTGTTCAAAACATTTTGAGATATCGCACTGTGTGTAGTTTTTTTGGCCCTATCTCTCAATGGTGAAGAATCACTTCAAAAATTCTAGTGTTCGGATCCGGAACTGAATCTTGACCAAAATCTAACAACATCGTCCTCATCACCTACCCAACCTGTCCACAAAATTTTGTCCCAATCCGCCCACAACCTTTTGAGATATGTTGCTTTCAGACAAACAAACAAGAAAGACATCAATCACAGCACGATACTTGCGAAATCCATCAAACAAATTTGACCTTCACATAGTTGGTGGTTGGATTCGGTGAGCCGATATGAAAATCGCCAATTTAGAAATTTGGCCTATGTTGACCTTTTGGCCAACACTGACCTCACAAAACTTTGTTGCTTGACCATCACAGTGATGGTGCCTACAGTCTGCGAAACTTTCAGAATTGGCCGAGCGGTTTGAGCTGAAGGCGAGCATACAAACAAACTCATGGAACAGATTAACCTACTTGGCAAAAAAAAAATATATATATATATTAATTTTTGCCAAGTAACAAGACGGACAGACAGATGTGAAAACATAGCATCCGTCCACCTTTGGTGGCGAAGGTAGCGAAAGAGTTCATAGAACACCTTACTGCATGCTGTGTTGAGAACAAGGACATGGGCGGGTTCTGCGAGCAGCAAATTTGATGTAAAATGCTGTGTACTTTTGTCCACGTACTGCTAATCGGAAGGGGTTTGAACGTTCCAAGGCGGTGACTTGTGTTCCACAGTGTTCAAGTGTATTATTCAACTGTTTGGAATGATTTTCAATTTGGTTTGACTGCCAGACAGGCAGACGGAGTAAAAAGATTATCTCACTCCTTTCTGCGCACGTACTGCACGATCGGGACAAATTCAGCGCCAAAGTATTGTACTACTGCAGGTTAACATTCAATCGAAACAAAGTTATTCCTCGATCATAAACTGACATTTGCAGACAGACAAAGTGAACCAATTACTCAACCCCACTTTACCCTCAGCATGTGCAAGATAAGCAAGATAAATCAAGTAAGAGTTTGACTGTTCAACTAAGGAGGAGCATGGACAAGAATGGCTCTTCTCATCGGATGAATAAATAGAGCTCAATTATGGCAGAAAGCACGTCAGCAAAAGCAATATCAGAGGGAAGGTCATCCTACCAGTACAGCCTGCGGACAAAACTGGAATCTGCAATAAATACTGCCATTTCTTTCAATCCTCACCCCCCCCCCCAATTGCATTTCCAAAACCTCATTTAACTCTACCTCACCTATCAACCACATCTCCACCCCGCTCTTTAGCGATCAGATTCAGTAGGGTTTGCTGCAAGTGCTCACGGATGTTCCCGTAACGAACCACTTGGTCTCGAAAGATGATAAGTCCCAAGTTGTACACGTTCTCCACATTGTTCTGCAGCACGTATACTCGATCCTAGTGTGGGGGCAAGCGGTCAACAAGTCGGCATTGTGCGCCACAAAAGCATCCGACGACAATGACAGTAAGAAGTGTTTGACGAATAACAATGACAACGGAGAATATATTCAACAGCAGTACCATGTACATTAGGATGTCACGGATCATAACCATGGAGGTTTGATGGTCGTTCCACGCCTGGTTTAGCGTCTGCAGCAAGTTGTTATTCAGAGAGTTCAATACGTCCACCCGCACCTGGCACAGGTCACAAATATCATCACAATTAAATCACAGCAGCGACGACCAAATGCTGCTGGAGGCCCAAAAAGGGAGACCTCCTGAACAGGCTAAGCAAGTTCCAAACATAAATATTCAAAACATAGCAAGGGGAATCCAAAATGTTTACTTATTTTGAAGGAGCTTATATACATACATCACATACACAACACAGACATTAAAGTGAAATGGACAAATCAATAGTACGAGGGATTGTTCACCTGGATTGCCTGCGTCGTGACTCAAATGTTCGGATGGGAAGACCAAACAAGGCAACCTCAAACTTGTCACAAAATAATGACAAATAATTCCGATCCCCACGTTACTGCCATCTCTCGGCACAAGACCAAGTCCCAAGGTCTGCTTCTCGCCCACCGCAGGCGGGTTGGTGGTCTCAGTTTTCTATCGCCTCGCTTCGGGCCCCATTCCTCACGCCCTCTCGTCAGTGCGCCCCCCCAGCCAGGCCAGGATGGACTTGAGTTACCCTCCCCGATTTTAACCTGAACGCACACCTCCATTATCTCATCTTCTGAACAAACTCTGTTTATAATCTCATTTCCCTCCCTCTGGTTTTTCCTAAAGTGCTGCCAATAGTCACCTCATTCTTTCTCCCATTTCCACCGCACTCTCACGGATCCTCTCCACAGACCCTAACCCCAACCCCCCTAACCTACCCTTTCTGCCAATGGTGTGCAGACTTGCTCTCTGATCCCATACCAGTCTGTGAACCTGTTGCTCTCTCTCATTTAACTCCTCCATGAGCACAAATATCCACAGTAAAAACTTTTCTTTTTAAAAAAAAAAAAAACAGCAAAGTGAAGAGCATGCTTACATATACTTGGGGGAGAAGGGGGGGAGACAGTGACTCCCCACAAGCTCTGAATCAAAGGGGTAACTGAGAGCGTGCACCACACTGACGTTACTACTACTATGACGACATATACCATTTCACAATTAATTTATTACCAGCAGGTTACCTCAAGTTCTGCATAATTCTCCAACTGTTACTTTTGTCATTATTACCGGTGAACACCGATTATTGCTTCCAACCTTCCTCAAGAGGCAATTCATTCATTCCTACGCAGCCTATGGCTGCTGGTTGATTCTTTGCTGGGAGTGCGCCTGTACGTACCGCTGATGCAGTGCCCCCTGTAAGTTGGAGCAGGAATTTGTAATTTGTCAATGGTGCTGGCGATAGCTCGCCTACTCTTTGCGAAGGATACCATGGGATTTTTAACGTCTTCCAACTCATGCCGGCAGACAGGACGCTCCTCAACGTCCATCCAAGGGGCCCTGCCTGTGAATCACCAGGATGACATTTTATAGCTGGGTGAGGATTCAAACCTCGACGAGGCAGCTTGGAGGTGATCATGTCAGGCAATTACGTCTCATTACTTACAAGCTCAAGAACATCCACAGAGCCATGAACACAAATATCTTCATCATGGGATACGCCACGGGAGGTGATAGCGAAATATATCAATGCACTGGAATCAAACGGAAGACCAAGAAGGAACCCCAAGAAGTAGAGCGCAAAGATGGAGCTATGCTGCCAAAAATGTTCAAATCGTTCCATTTAGTTCACCGCACGTTGTTGTCGAGTGTTTCGAAAGCTGCGTATGCACGGGTACACAGTGAGAGTTCACGTCACACGGATACATCGGTTGAAGGCCTTTGGCATAATAACGGCACGTTTTAAGCCAACGTGTCTCAAGCAAGGGCGACGTTTGAGAAAGGTTCTTGTACATTGCAAAATGCACTAAAAGAGCAAATTAAACGACGACACTCGGTGGAGCGCGTACTTCCACCAGGCTGAACAGTATACGTTTTGTATCCCACTGATAGACCAGATCTGCGTGCGTACCTTAACCAAAATCTAATCAGTTGGTTCGGTTACCTACCCAACTCATTCACCAAGTTTTGTAATAACCCGTCCATAACTTTTTGAGATATCCTGCTCCCAGACGAACAGGGGTGAAAACATAACCTGCAATAAAGAAACGAACAACGTAGATACAACTTTTCGTCAAGTGTAGATCTGGACCAACTTCACTTACACTCCCCTGAACAAGTCACCGAATCATTTTAACTACCAGGATTGTCTCTTTGCGGTAGTTGTACCCCCAACGTAAGTAGCAGGCCAAATCTTCCACATTCTTCCCTGCTACAGGAGGAGGAGGAGGAGGAGGAGGGAGAAGGAGGAAAAATGAAGCAGGAAAAAGAAGGGAGGAAGCAGGAAAAAGGAAGAAGAAAAAAAGAAAAAAATAAGAAAAACAAAAAAGAAAAAGACAAGCCGGTAGGCGACGAGGGATTCGCTAGGGTCGAAGCGCTGGATACGATGCTTTTCATTCTGACCGATCCACCGACGAAGATTCATTGCCAAGACGTATTGGTTCACATACAATTGTTCCTCTGCCTGGCAAGATTTTTCCTATTGCGTATTTTGCCAACTGGCACTCCTCATAAAAAATGACGGTAAATAGACACCCGATTTTTGAAGGACTACCATTTGAAAAATAAAACCTCAATCAAAAATCGGCTCAAGTAAAATTTTCTAAATATCTCGAAGTGTTTAATTCCGAAGTCTCGCTTCTCTACATTCAAAACTGAAGGACAAGTATTGAAAATACTGTACGCGGTTTTTTGGCCGCTGCACAGCAAAGGGTCGTTGCTCGGCAACGAAATTCAAACGCGCACATTCCCAACAAATACTGCACATGTTGGCAAAGTTTCATCGAAATCGGTTTGCTCGTTTGTGCTGTGGAGCCTCGCGTTGCAGACACACACACACACACACACACACACACACACACAATAAGGGATATCTAGCATATATAGCGAATCCAAAAAAAAAGAAGAGGAAGAAGGTCATGGTCAAATGTGAACAAACCTCATATAATGAGAAGAGTGTGCACAAATGGTCTTGTCTTCCTTTGTGGAAAAACCATTGTGGGTTCAACAATCCCTTTTCAAATTCCTTCCTCGTTTAAAAAGCATGTCTTGTTGATGGACGAATGTGTACAAAGTGTAAACGATCGCCTCACTGACCTTGTTAACAAGATGCTCAGAAACAACCTCCCGCAGTCCCGTGTAGAGTTTTTCCCCGTGCTTGTGCAGAACCATGGTGTACGCGTTTCTGTACAGTTCCTCGAAACTCAGCCCACTGTTGTTTTTCTTCTGTATTTCCTGGATTGCATTTTTGAGCAGGTTCCATATACTTGCAACATACTTCTCATCCATGGTCATCTGGAGCGACAGGATGGAGTGACGGGAAGGAGGGAGGTCGACAAAGCCACGGTAAATGATGGCAACTTTTTGGCCTGCAAGACTTACCAAAGCATCAGAACGGATCAAAACCCGGGTGGAAGACAAACAAAAGTCGACGATGGTTAATATAACATACTACAACCAGCAATACTATAACTATAACCGAGAGTGACAATGACGTCTCGCCCTGTTACGTTGTGCCGAGTCGAAGTGACCTCATGTCTTGTCCACAATTAAGAGCCTGAAGAGGAAACAAAATGAAACAGAACTTTGAGGAATCATTTAAAATATCGATGATACAGTTGAGGTAAAAACAAAACTTGCATGGTACCAGGTTAGAAATTAACCCCAATTATGTGCAAATAAATAAATACATCATGTTACAGAACAAGGAAAAAAAAAATCCAAAATTTTCCTTATTTTAACAATGCCTGATTACAATTGATCAGTTTCTAAGAAACAGATATATAACAAACTAGAAAGAGACTCGGTAGTGTGTGTACCTCCGCCACACTGAACACTTTACGTTTCGTATCCCACTGATAGGCCCGATCTGCAACCCTACCTTCACCAAAATCGAATCACTTCGTCCTTGTCAAACACCCAACCTGTCCACCAAGATTCGTCAGAATCCGTCCGTAACTTTTTTTCAGATATCCTGCTCACAGACAGACAAAGTGGCGAAAGCACAACCTCTACCCACTTTCGGTGTTGGGGGTAATTAGACAACTTCACTCCATATTGGGTGTGAATCCCTTTTTTCATGCCAAACTGTCCTTAAAACAGAAACACTGGTCCACCAAGTACTAGAGCGAAATCCTCCTATCTGGCGAGGACCTTGATGCCGCAACACATTCCAGTGTAAAGCCGGGCGTCTCATCCATGATACAATGCACAATCCAGCGTAAAACTGGTGTCTCATCCAGTCGTGGCCGAAAATATTGGCACCCTTGCACTTTTTTTCAAATAATGCATCATTTCTTCCAGAAAAATTGTTGAAATTATAAAATCTTTTGGTATTCACAGATGTATTTGTTGGGTTTGCAAGTGGAATGAAACAAACAAACAAAAAATTAATTACTAAATCTTCACTTATTCCACACAGAAATCCTAAAATGGCCCGGACAATATTATTGGCACCTTTTAGAAATCGTTAGAAATAATTATATTTCAAGCAGGTGATTCTCCTTTACTTTGGAATTGAACCTGCAGTACAAAAACCTGTGGTGAGTTGCAGGTACCTGCAGTACAAAAAAAATTAAAAAAAATCACTCATTCAACCAGTTTGAATAGAGAAAAGGAGTCATTCTGCTGCTTTGTGTCCATGTGTACCACAATGAGCGTGGAGAAAAGAAAACCAGAGAATTGTCTGAGGAGGACAGATACAAGGTTGTAGCCAAGCATGGACTATCTCAAGGCCACATGTCCATCTCCAAAGATCTTGATGTTCCTGTGTCCACCGTACGCAATGCTATCAGGAAGTTTAAGGCCCATGGCACTGTAGCCAACCTCCCTGGATGTGGCCACAACAGAAAACTTGATCGAAGATTGCAGTGAAGGATTGTTTAAATGGTGGAGAAAAGCACCTCGATCAACTACCAAACAGATTCATACTGACCTTCAGAAATAAGGTACGACAGTTTCAACTCGCACCATCCGTCGCCAACTCAATGAAAGTGGGTTCTATGGTAGGAGACCCAGGAGGACCCCACTGTTGAGAGAGAGAGAGGCAAAAAAAAAAAAAGCCTGACTGGAGTTTGCCAAAGCACACCTGAACGAGTCAAATTCCTTCTGGGAGAATGTCCTGTGGAGATACGAGACCAAATCAGAGCTTTTTGATAAAGCACATCATCTTTGTTTGCAGAAAACAAAATGAAGCCTTCAAAGAAAAGAACACCTTCCCTCCAGTCAAATATGGAGGAGGTTCAGTGATGTTTTGGGGTTGCTGTGCTGCCTCTGGCACTGGGTATCTTGAATGTGTACATGGCATCATGAAATCAGGAGATTACCAAGGAGGCATTTTGGATCGCAATGTTCAACCCAGCGTCAGAAAGTTGGGTCTCCGTCGAAGGTCATGGGTCTTGCAGCAAAACAATGACCCCAAGCACCCAAGAATGGTTCAAGACAAAACACTGGACTTTTTCGAAGTGGCCAGGAATGAGTCCAGATCTAAATCCCATTGAACACATGTGGGGAGATCTGAAAACAGCAGTTGATAGAAGGCACCCTTCAAATCTGGGAAAACTGGAGCAGTTTGCACAAGAAGAGTGGGTCAATCTGCAAGTAGAGAGGTGAAGGAAGCTCATTCATGGCTACAGGAAATGCTTCACCGTAGTTATTTTGTCCAAAGGCACAGGAAGTGCTTCACATTATCAAAATCTTGACACCAAATATTAAATCGAGGGTGTGAATAATTGTCAATGCCATTTATTTTTATTTTTTGATTTAAAAGGATATGTATTAAAGTCCAGAATCAAAAACAAAGGTTCTGTAATATTAAATGTGAAATGAAGAATTGTGGAGACAAAATACTTTTGTTAATTTCAACTTCTTTTCAGAGAAAATTGTGAGTCGTTTCAAAAAAGTGCAGGGGTGCCAATATTTTTGGCCACAACTTTATGTTATAATCCCCAATCCAGTGTAAAGCCAGGTGTATCATCCATGTTAGGATCCCCCCCCCCCATAGATTGTCAAATTTTTGTCTCATCACAAAACTCTTGCCTCGACTTATGACGCATCAATCGAACCGTTCCGTTGAACTTTCTGCCGTACAGTGCTCCACCACCACCACCACCACCACTACTTTGCTCCAGTGTATCATTGAATATTCAATGGGAAAACCATGCAGGATCACAGCAAGCTCTTCAATAAGATTTCACAAACAAAGCAAACAGTAGGCAGAGCATCGATGTGTGCTGTCACAACTCAAACGAACAAACGATCAACGCACTTGGCACTGAAGTCTCATTGAAGTTACACCGAAGCACCTCCCTCCATACAGTCTACCTGTTCTTTCATCACACAGCACAGGTAACCCGATGGTCAGTCGACTTCTCTCTACCTGTTCTTTCATCACACAGCACAGGTAACCCGATGGTCAGTCGACTTCTCTCTACCTGTTCTTTCATCACACAGCACAGGTAACCCGATGGTCAGTCGACTTCTCTCTAGCTGTTCTTTCATCACAGGTAACCCGATGGTCAGTCGACTTCTCTCTACCTGTTCTTTCATCACTCAGCACAGGTAACCCGATGGTCAGTCGACTTCTCTCTAGCTCTTCTTTCATCACACAGCACAGGTAACCCGATGGTCAGTCGACTTCTCTCTAGCTGTTCTTTCATCACACAGCACAGGTAACCCGATGGTCAGTCGACTTCTCTCTAGCTGTTCTTTCATCACAGCACAGGTAACCCGATGGTCAGTCGACTTCTCTCTACCTGTTCTTTCATCACACAGCACAGGTAACCCGATGGTCAGTCGACTTCTCTCTAGCTGTTCTTTCATCACAGGTAACCCGATGGTCAGTCGACTTCTCTCTACCTGTTCTTTCATCACTCAGCACAGGTAACCCGATGGTCAGTCGACTTCTCTCTAGCTCTTCTTTCATCACACAGCACAGGTAACCCGATGGTCAGTCGACTTCTCTCTAGCTGTTCTTTCATCACACAGCACAGGTAACCCGATGGTCAGTCGACTTCTCTCTAGCTGTTCTTTCATCACACAGCACAGGTAACCCGATGGTCAGTCGACTTCTCTCTAGCTGTTCTTTCATCACAGCACAGGTAACCCGATGGTCAGTCGACTTCTCTCTCGCTGTTCTTTCATCACACAGCACAGGTAACCCGATGGTCAGTCGACTTCTCTCTACCTGTTCTTTCATCACACAGCACAGGTAACCCGATGGTCAGTCGACTTCTCTCTCGCTGTTCTTTCATCACAGCACAGGTAACCCGATGGTCAGTCGACTTCTCTCTAGCTGTTCTTTCATCACAGCACAGGTAACCCAATGGTCAGTCGACTTCTCTCTACCTGTTCTTTCATCACAGGTAACCCGATGGTCAGTCGACTTCTCTCGGAAGCAAAAGAACCCTCCTTGCCTTTAGTAAACGAACAAATGTGTAAATGTAACGAATTGCTTCTTTACAGGACACCATGTCATTGCAGGTTCTTTTTCATTGTTTTTCTTGTAGGAAAGAACAATCAGGCATTTACAAATAAACTACACGTCACTCAAACGAGCAAAAACAAATAAAATAAAAATAGATCTCTTTTTACGAGTCGTGGCGTTCACAGGCAGGAGGGTCAATTAAGTGGACAAAGAGAGACAGAGAGACAGACACAGAGAGACAGACAGAGTAGTGTGCTGTGTTTATGTTATACCGGAGACCCGTGTGTCATCTCGTGGCACGACCACCATATGTCAGGATGGAAAACAAGCCACGAGTCGGGCATCGGACATCGCCAGGTTCTACAAACCGTTCGCTTCGAAGAGACAAAGTGAATAAACTTCTGCCTTCACCGTCGAGTGATAACGGAATTAAATGGGGCCCGATAGCAGGCCGCGATTCAGGCCTTGCCTAGAAATGCATGAGGCGAACGAGCACAGAGTCCCGCACACCGATCTAGCCGAGACCCGTGCGGGCCCAATAGCAGGCCGCGATCAGAGCCTTGCCTAGAAATGCATGAGGCGAACGAGCACAGAGTCCCGCACACCGATCTAGCCGAGACCTGTGCGGGCCCAATAGCAGGCCGCGATCAGAGCCTTGCCTAGAAATGCATGAGGCGAACGAGCACAGAGTCCCGCACACCGATCTAGCCGAGACCCGCGCGGGACTATTGCAGGCCCGAGGGGACAGTAAAAGCAGCAGAACATACGGTTTACGGTTCGGGGTCCGAAGGGTGCTGGAACCCATGGGGTTTGTGAAGAGGGAATGTAGAACTCTTACAGGGAAAGCCCGGATCCGCATTTTCGTAGTGTCCTTCTTCGGTGGCCCGGGTTTACCCAGGTTGTTCGAAGTCATCCTGACGGTCCGGACCTCGAAGGCCAAGCCGGAGGGAGATCGCGCTGCACGGGGCGACGACGGGCCTCCAATTCGGGATACTCCAAATACACAAGCAAACAACCGCTGAAAATAACAAAAAATATAAATAAGATAAAATAAAATGTTGAGAATGGCGGCGGAAGCCGCACTAAGGCGGCAAGGCAGGCTTTAACTGTGGCTGAGGTAAACACTGAGTCCTCAGATCGCCACAGCTTGCCTCAACCCGCACCACCATTGTCCGCCCAACTGACAGCCATCCGACGTCACTACGTTCAAACGAGTCACGTGACATGACGCGATGACGTCAAAGGAGGATTTATGATTCACCGCTCCGTGTGGCGTCAAAACGCCCTTTAAACCGGAGAGGGAAAGGATACAAGTTCACGGAACGAAATGTTCCTTTGTGTAGTTCGCAAGGGAATGACATCAATATGGGACGCCGTTGTACTCCTGAAGGAAATTTGTAAATGTGTTTATTTCTAAAATCATGGTTGTTCTTTACAAAAATCAATACAAGACGTCGTTGTACTCCTGAGGTAAATTTGTAAAATTATGGTTGTTCTTCACAAAAATCAATATGGGACGTCGTTGTAGTTGAGGGACAGGAATGAAGATACTCGGTGGTGTAAGGAATGGTTGGAGCGTCCACTCTGAGTCCACCAGCCTCCCGAACCACTGAGCCAACACAAACCAGGCTTGCCGGTCGGAATGGGAGAGGCGGAGGAAACACCAAACGAGCTTACATTGCTTGTGAGACTCCTCAAAAGGTATCATGATGGGATATCTATCTCCGCCTCTCGTGATACTGTACATTGTACAAGCATCTACATAATACGTACTATAGACCTACATCCGTTGTTGAAACATCCCTTCGGCATTTCCAACCTTCCTTTACACCCATCATCTTCACGATATCTCCGCACGGAAGAACGACCACAAAGTTGCTCCACCGTCTATCCTGACAATGTCAATTAAAGTATTTTTTAAACCAAGTTGAAATTTTGTACATCTTCTTTTTCACGTCAATTAACCCTAACGGTCAATTAACGAGCGTGAAGTGATGAGATTTAAAAAAAAATTTGAGCATCGACGCCGTGACGTCATCAGCGACCGTGACCGCATGGTGATTTCAGTTCCGATGACGTCGGTGAACGACTCAAAACATTCGTTCACAAATGAAGCGGAAAAAGGAACGACGAGGAGGACGGGCTGTGGGAAGGAAACGAAAAATCGGAATTGATTACACGATCATTTTACTTCACGATGTACAGAAACAATCGTTCAGGGAGAACAAGTCATTCGAGTTTTAAAATTAAGTCACAATGGATATAACAATTATAAATGCGGAAACATTAAAGCTGAAAACACAACCAACACGTGATCAAGAGAGAGAGAGTTGGGTGGGGGTGGTATGAGAGCACGTGTTATGAGGCAGCAGCAAGCTCGCGCTTGCCAAGCCAGCCGTTCCTTAGCAACGGTATAAACTTGCTGAATGAACATACCTGGGTCTCGTTGAGAGAAAGTTCCTCCATTTGTTTGGTTTTTTTTATTACAGGACAGTATTATTATTATACAACATGAGTGTTCCTGTGAGAATGCAGGAAACGAGAACACCTGAATACTTCAACTGTACCCAGGTGTGTGAGGGGGATGTACCCAGCGCACCCAACGCACCCAACGCACCCAGCGCCCGTCCTCTCGTCGAGATCGTTTACATCTCACCACCGAAGGTAAGTGTTAGAAGGTTGTGTGTTCACCCCCGTCTGTCTGTTTAATCGCCCACAGGACACAATAACAAACCGATCGTCATGAAACTTCACCAAGTCGTGGAGGTCGTCTCACCTGAAGCAGAGTGACTGAGGTCAAAGGTCATGTTGGAGTCGGATTTCTAAAAATCGTCAATTTACATCTTATGAACGAGAAAGTTGAACAGGATTTGCATCGTCGGTCACTGAATTGGGGAAACCAACTCCTTAATTGATGTCAAAGTTTGAAAATCAATTTCAATCTGACAAAAAAAAAATCCATTTTCATCTGATGAACCTGAACTTTGATTGCGATCGTCAATTTTAATCTTGATGAAATGGATAATTTAATGTATCCATGGCAACCTTGGAGATGGGGTGGATGTTATAAGTATTTACTGGCACAAGAAGACTTCCTCTCCTGTCGCAGTCAACGTGTGGCCCTCAATGGAGTGTGGCCCTCTTCCTGTCCAGGTTGGAGTTCCTCAAGGTAGCGTTCTGGGTCCTGTTCTCTTTCTGGTTTTCATCAATGATCTCTCCGACTCTTTGGAAAATCCTCTTTGCTGATGATTCCACCATCTGCCATCCCTCAGACCGGCAAGCAGCAGCTTCTTCACTCTCTGCAAATCTGGGTAAAATCACAAACTGGTCCAACACGTGGAACATGTCTTTCAATCCGAACAAATCCCACACTCTCACTATGTCTCTGTGAAAGGACCGTTTGGAACCCCCCTCCCCCCCCCCATCTACATCTAAGAAGTCCTTTCTTTCAAGATTCTGGGTCTCACTATCTGCCATGACCTTTCCTGTGAAAGCCACATTTCAAACCTCGCCTCCAAAGCCAATCGCCGACTGGGAATCCTCCGTCGTGCAAAGTCCTTCCTCAGCCCACCTCAGCCCCTGACCACTTACAAAGCTTTCGTCCGCAGCCTGATGGAGTACTGCTTTCCCCTCCGGGCTGGTGTACCCGCCTCTCACCTTTCTCGGCTTCACACTGTGGAAACCAAGGCATTTCGGATCATTGGTATCTCCCGCGATGAGGCTGTCTTTGGAACTCTCACTCTCTCACCGCAGGCTGGTCGGTGGTCTTTGTCTTCTTCCATCTCCTCTCCGGTCTCGCCCCCCCCCCACTCTGAGATTTGTCCCCATCATATTTCCGCAGGGCGCTCAAGGTCCGCCAGCAACCCCCTTCTGGTAAAACTACCAAAATCACAAAAACTTAAAAAAAACTCACCTTCATTCTTTCATTCCTCTTTTTTCCCACCTTTGGAATAAACTCCCTCGCTCTATTCAATCCCATTCTTCCCTCCAGGCCTTCAAAACAGCAGTTCACCACCACTTATCATCCCCCATCCAAATCCTCGGTTTTCTACCCCCATTAATCCACCCTAAACCCACCTCCTTCAAATTCTCTGCTTTCCTCCCTGAAATGTCCATCTTTTATTCCCCATGTTCCCTGCCACATCCCTCTCTCTTCCACAGATCTCCTAATGTCTCTGTTCCCCACTGTTTTGTCCTTCCCACTTCCGCCCCTCTTGTCTCATGCCCCCTTGCTGTGCGTTGTGTGTTAGCTCTCATATGAGCCTTGACAATGTAGACAACAAAAAAAAAATCGTGCTCTGCACAACATCTTTTTCTTGTCACTTGCAAAATCGAAGATTTTTCAAGTCTATTGGTTAATCGATTTTGTTATTCTGTCTGTCCGTTTGTTTGTTTGTCTGTCTGTCTATCACCTACAGGTCACAATTTTAAACCGATCTTCACCATATGGTGGAGTTTGTCATAAGCAAGAAGCCTATCGTTTGAGGTCAAAAGGTCAACGTAGGTGGTATTTATAAAATGCTCAATTTTTATCCGATTGACTTGAAATTTGAAAAGGATTTGCATATCAGGTCACCGAATTCAACCACCAATTATTTTTGTGGACAAAATAGGCCAAATTTCCAAAATTGTCAATTTTCATCCGATTCACTTGGAATTTGGAGAGGAGTTGCATATTTGGTCATTGAATTAATTTTAATTGAATTTAAGAAACAATGATAAACAGTGAATCAACCACAAATTAATTTTAAGGTCAAATTTGTTTTACGGATTTCGCAAGTCTCGTGCTCTGCACGACATCTTTGTTTGTTTACAGGATATCTCAGAATGTGGATGTATTCGGATGAAATTTGGTGGGAATGTTGGGTGTGTGACAAAGACAAATCAATTCGATTTTGGTGGAGATCCGAAATTTTTTTTGGGCAATCTTCTCCATTGAGAGATAGGGCTAAACCGATATACAGCACAATATCTTAAGTTATGGACGGATTCGGATGAAACTTGGACAGGTTATGGGTGAAATAAGGACGAATCTATTCGATTTTGGTGAAGATCCGAATCCGGATCCAAGAATTATTTAATTGTAAACTGATTCTTCACCATTGATAGGGCCAAAAACGACATGTAGCATATTTCAAAAATGAATTGGGCCCGATATGTTCTCGTGGATCAGACATTGCGTGGTGGAGGTATGTACTGTACCGAGTGCCCTTCCAGTCACACCTGTAATGAGGTGTATATAACCGATGATGTGGGAAAAGGAAACCGTCTCGTGAAGTGAAATTTTATAACAATTTGCACTGTAAAGACCAAGACTAAATATCTCTAGTAAAAGGTACCACAGGTAAGTCAACCAAATATTGCATTGTTTGAGAAATTTAAATTGTAAAATCTGCAACAATAATACATTTAATAAAATGGTTTAAGTGTTTCATTATGTTTACGTTGTTGAAGCGTACTATACATTGTGCCCAAACATCAGGGTCTGTTGAGTACAAGACGATTGTTAAAATAGATGGGTATCAATAAGGTATTTTTGGTTAGAGTCTGTTATTGTCATTTTAATTTCCCCAATGAACACAACCAACAGCAGCAGCAGCAGCCAAAGCAGAATGATGTAGTTCTTCAAAAAGGGTGAAAATTCAAAGCAGTAGTTAGTTGGGTTTTTTTTGCAAGAAAGACATAACTAAAGGACCATGATGTGGATTGCACAAAAAGGGTAATAAACAGTTAAACAAATATCTTTTGGATGAAGTAAGCTCTGTCGTTGCACCAGCAGCGCCACCATTTTTGTCTGAATCTCGCCGTCACTCCTCCCACAGAGCACGTGGTAAATTTGATTGGTCGAGACGGCGTAAGATTTTACCTAATTACTGCTAAACTAATGGTTTTCAGAAGTGCAAACAAGGCGATTTGAGTTTTACATTGTTCAAATATATGATTCAATTGAAATAAAATGAAAGTTTTAAAGGCTGTAGAAGAAAAAAACAAACCATGTAATGGGAAGTTTATTGCCATTGCTGCACTGTCTTTTACACCACCTTATTTAACATGTTGATTTAGTTATTCTTGCCTGTTTTTGTTCCCAAGGAAACAAAGTGCAAATAGGATCAAGCCCCTCAAGGGGGTCACGATGCCTCCTAAGCTGGTCGTGCAGATTCGTAGCAATAGTCATTTGTGGCCTTTATAAGGTCCCTAAAAATTGTACGTTTCCTGTTTGTAATGATTTTCAATTCTGTTTAACAGACTGCCAGACAGACTGAAGCAATTGCTCTACTGCTCCATCAGTCACGGATTAACGCATGGGTGTGCAGGGTCAGTACCGAGGCACCCCAAGCTTAACGTGGGCCCCGGGCAGAGGTGGCGTGAGCCATGCAACCCATCGTGGTCTACACGATTGATTGCATGGGTCCCCCACACGACCGATCGTGGTCCACAATCTTTTCTTTTGAGACGCGAAAAGGGGGGGGGGCAAATAAAAAAATAAATAGCACCCGAAATTAACTTTTTCGTTCCACAAATGGCAGAACCAGAAAAAGGTCTTCTGTTTAACACATCTGGGGTGTGTCCCACTTCCAATCAGCTCAGCTGTTCCTTATGAACGGTTTCGTTGGACGAATGAAGTGAAAATAGAGGGATGACTGAACGGCCACGGGATTGAAGGGAAGACCGATGGGGAAAGGAGGGATTGTCAAAAAAAAAAAACTTCTGTTGCTGACATCGAAAGATTTTGTGCAAGGATAACCAATTGCATAATCAGTGTGATGAGAGATGTTGGCCAACATGTGGATTGAAGTGGATTATTGCTTGGATGTGCTGTGTGCCACGAGAGGTGTACAGTTTGAGGTGTACTGAAGAATACAAGAAACTTTATGAATTATGTGACAAATTGAAAAAATAAAATAAAAACACATCATTGTATCTCTTTTGTTTTAGTGGTAATAAAGTCCTTAAACTGGAACAAGACTGTGGACAGCCTGTACTTTGGTCCCAAGCCTAAAATTATCTACATATGGTAAGTTTACCCATTCAAATTGTTTTGAATACATGACTAAGTTGTTAAACTCATTTTACTATCTTCTTATCTTTCAGCACCAAGTGCTTACACCAACTCTGGACATTACATATTGAACCTCTCAATTTTGATCTCTTTCCAGCATCTCACGAATAAAAAGCTTCACTTTTCAATTGTGTTTTTTGTTTTTTTAAACCACAGGCTTGTGCCAGTTTTATATAACACACTCCCAAGAGCTAAAATCGTAAGTATAACCTCACCTCCCACCCCCCTTTACACTCCTCACAAGGGGGGCAGGGATTAAAAATAAATAAAAAATTTGTGGTCATGACCTGGACCCTGGGTACTCCCGACCATCACATGTGCAATATTTGTTGGACCATCACATGCTGGTTGGCCCAGCCCTTCCCCCCCCTAAGATTTTCAGATGTACACACACACACAATGGCCTGATTTACTATGAGCTGGGGGTACCCAGCATTGCCCAACGTTCTAATCCTGTTGGCATTTGGATGAAATTATAAAATTTTTGAGGAGACCAAAAACATTTCTCTACACCCAAGAAGGAATGAGGTCAGGAATCATTGAATAGTGCTTTTCACAAAGCTAAAACCTGAGGAAGGACAAAACGATCATTTTTTCATTTAATGCTCCCTGGCACTCAGTGATGAACCTCTGAAAGTTTGGCCATTTTGAAGAAACAAAACAAAAGGTGACAACAAAAACATCTCTATCCATACAACTACAATAATTTTAAAACAAATTAACAAATAAAAACAGAAGGATGAAACTTCAAAAAAACAAATTTAAAAAAACAAACAAACGAAGAAATGACACCACAATCCTCGTATGGATTACAATCACGACATCTTACTTTTGTGGGGTCGTCATGGAGGAAGAAGAACGACGAAGAACAATAACCATGATGAATGACGCCACATTATGATGACACTACAATCCTCGTGGTTTACCATCACAATATCTTTTGACATTTTACTTCCATCACAATCCCACAACAAAGGTAAAATGTCAAAAGATATCGTGATGGTCCACCAGAAGAGGATTGTGGTGTCATACTGTGGCATCAGAATATGAAGAGGGAAGAGCTGCGTGTGATCAGTGCTGGACTTCATCAGGTTCTGTTGACAGATTCACATTTGTTTCCACATTTCCACTTTTGTTTGTTTTCCTTCAGAGCAATGTAATTGAGCGACAAAGGTGACTGACAAAACTGAGAATCTGATTTTAGTAAGTCATAAGTGTCAAGTTGAGTTGGTTTCAGTGTGAGAATAATTGCATTTCAGATCCTTAATAAAATGGAATGAAAGGGGGGGGTGTTATTTAAATGTGTTTCTCACAGACAGAGCCTTGAAACAAAACAAAACATGCACAAGCACACAATAGCTCGATCACTGTGAATCACTTTGCTGGTGATTTTAACATACGTTAAATGATAAATTAAACACATCAGTATAAGCATAAACCAAATCGATCACTGATCAGGCAAATACTACAAGAGCTGAAACTTCACCGCAGAGAGCCAAACAATTATAAAATAAAAATATCATCGTTAAACAAACATTTCAAAATCTTATTTAATCAACACGAATAAATGTGTGTGTGAGAGCGTCTCCTCCATAACTCCAAAACCATGAAACCGAGCAGCCTGAAACTTTGTGTGCAAACCAAGAAAACTCCAGGGAAGTGAAAGAGTGAAAATTGGGTGTTTGGGTTACTTGAAACACCACTTTCGAAGATAATTAACAACCTTATTATATCCTGAATCAGGCATATCCTCAGTCACCGCTGTCTCGGGGGTCTGAAGGCATATCCTGGGTGATCTCGGTAGGGAATGAAGCTGCCATGCTTTTTGGCCTGCTCAACCATGCCTTGATTTGGAACAGGCCACAAAGATCTCAACGATAGGTTTTTTCCCCCCCACTTTCCTCACTCATATTATCGAATGCCTGTCCATCAGGTACGAATCACTGTGTACTTTGCAATGCTAAAAACACCCGGAGATGCCAGTGCTCGTGGTTTTATTTCATTTTCACACATGCGATAACCACGAGAACCTCAAACCAAGCTGAATTACAATATTTAAGCTCCAGAATCAAACTTAGAAGCAGTTCTGACTCCTAAAAGGTGTTCTTTTGTCTAATTCGGACATGTTTAATATTTTAGGTATCTCCAGGAAGTGCTTGTTTAATGTGACGGTTCGGTGATTGAGAATCGCATGCCAAACGAGCCATTTATCAACCGTTTAGTTGGAGTGCTTAAGCCACTTGACGAGCGCAGTACAATATTAGCACTGTCACTGAATACTGTACGTCGATCGACTTCAATAAAGTCCAGGGGCCACTCACATGCGTTGGTCACGTGTTGTTCTGTTGTGCAACAGGCTCGCTAAAAATGTGAAATTTTATTTTCCAAGTTTCCCCTTTTTGCTCGTTCTTCCATTATACAACCCATCACATCGGCATATATAAATACAAATAAAAATTGAACATTCCGTTTTTTAAAGTTTCTTCAACCATTTGGTGGAGTACTTACTTGGTGAAGCCACTTGGCACATGTTCTTCAAGCTTTACTGGCAATACCACGGCTCCATACCAGAGGTAAGAAGGCAAAATAAATTATATGACCACAATAAGAAAAGAAAAAAATGTTTTCAGTGATGAAGTAATGAATCGCCACATCACGCACGGCAGGAGAGCCGAGAGGTATGCATGCTCGCTATATGTAGTCTGGGTTTCAATCCCGACCCAGCTATAAACTGTCATCTCAGTTTCACAGGCAAGGTGAATTCTTGGGGAAAATGCCAGGGGCATAGGAAAAGGCTCCTTTATATGATATGTGCCAAACTATAGAAAAGAAGGGGCATTGCATAGCTTGTAAAAAATGCCAGATGATAAAAAAATAAGGCACATTGAAAAAAACATCTCGTGTGCCAAAAAACAACTACCCTTGTGTTCTTCGGAGGAACCAAGTAATGCTGCAGAAAAGTTCAAATGAAAGGGCTTTTTCTATGGCCCTTTGCATAATGCTCAAGAAAAGTTCTAGTTCATCGCCATGTCCTCCCCCTAAAAAAAAAATGATACAGCAAAGCAGCCACAGGTGCATATGAATAAAATAAATAAACCAATAATTCCTTGTCACACACCCAACCTGTCCACCAAGTTTCATCCCAATCTATCAATAACCTTGCGAGATGTCATGCTCACAAAGACAAACAGGGGAAAAACAACCTCCTTCCATCTTCAGTGGTGGAGGTAAAAAGTAATAAATATGATTTTAAAAATGGACAAAAGATTCTGAAAAAGTTTTAAATCTCAGCGAAGCTGAAAATTAAAGGGAAAGGCACATGAACATGTCGAGTGGAGAGTGAACTGAAGAAAGTAGAATGAACCGGTTTTGCTTGTGTTGGCAAATGTCACTCTGTCTGACAGGGAGAATGGATGAAAACAGAACATTAAAAAGGTGTGCGAAGTGTTGGGGGAAACAAGAAGCTGACCTCCACCAATCAATGCAAACAGTCAAGACAGTCATGACATTAATCCATGGGACAGCACACATCGATGCATCGCTGACAGCAAAACACCAGAATGGCAGTTTATCGCTGGGCCAAGACTGGAACCCATGCTGGACAGCTCAGAGGCAAGTGCAGTGAGCTTTCCTGCCATCCCATGAGTATAAATTTGTAAAATAATAAGTCATCCCCAGAAGTTATCAAAATCGAAAGATGACCCAAATTCCAGGATCACTGCTCACATCCACTCATTCGTTCCTTTTCTTTTCTTCCACCTGCAGAACCAACTTGTACACGCTCTTCAATCTCAACCTTCCCTCCATGCCTTCAACACTGCTGTTCACCACCAGCTCAGATAATCCCCCATCCAAACCATGATCTTTCCTATCACCATGAACACCCACCCCCGTCACCATAATTTCCAGTTTTCCCTTCCCGAGTTTGATTCTGTATTGATCTTGTCCACCACATGCATCCTCCCCCCCAGCCCCCTCATTTGACCAAGTCTCCCTCAACCCCATTGCTGGGGTTTCCCCCTCCCCCATTTGCGATTGGAATGAAAATTCGAGCGAGTTTAAAGGCCCTGTCACACCTTGACGATTTAGCCAACATATGCAAAATTGGGCTAAAACGCCGGCACACGTCGAATACGTTATGGGTAAGTTTGTATACGTTAAGAGGACGCTGAAAAACACTGCCATACTTCGTAGTATGCTGGCTTTCATCGTTGTACTTTGCAGTTGTCATCAAATTTTAGCATGCATGAAATTTTACGATGTATGCCAGCGTATGACTCACACGTTCCGCTACGCTGGCCATAAGTTGCAGGCATGTTATGCGATCATTGACACGTCGACACACGTTACTTGTAAGCTACTCATAAGTCGAAACATGTTGAGGTAATGATTAGCGTACCCGAAACTTATTTATAACCTATGAGTAACGTGTTGTAGGCACGTTACACGATCGTTGCACACACGTCGAGGCACATTATGCAATCGTTGACACACTTTGAGGCACGTTACTTCTAAGTTACTCAGAACTCAAAACACGTCGAGGTAATGCTTAGCGTACCCAAAACTTCTTTCTAACCAATGAGTAACATGCTTTGAACCCATGTGTAACGTACCTCCAACGCATATTGATGTATGTAGATGTATTTGATTGACGTCTTCCGGACGACCACAGAACTTACTGAACGTGTTTCTAATTTACAGCTACTATATAATGGCGTATTGGCAGCGTTTAAAAAAAAAAAAAAAAAAAAAGTTCTGATATTTCATCACGTGCCGTTACGTCACGTTCAATTGCCTCTTCGGTTTGATCATGTCTTATTCTTAGTTCCTCCTCTGTGAATATTTTCTGTTTGAGGATATTGTCACGTCGACACTTAAAAGCAAATGTCCGAATATATTTTACAATTCGTGATAGGCTATTTAAAAAAAAAAAAAAAAAAAAAAAAAAAAAAAAAACACACACACACACACAACAACAACAACAACAACAACAACTTCAGATATTTCGTCACGTGCCTTCACGGAGCCAAGGAGAAAAGAAAAATGTGCCTTGACGGAGAAAATAAGTTTCGGGTATGCTAAACATTACCTCGACGCGTTTCGACTTGTGAGTAACTTACAAGGAACTTGTGTTGACGTGTGTCAACGATCGCATATCGTGCCTACAACTTATTCCCAGCGTAGCGGAATGTGTGAGCCATACGGCGAGTACGTCGTAAAATTTTCAGCATGCTTGAAATTTCACGACGTACTAAACGTACCACGAAATATGACAGCGTCCTTCATGGTTTTTCAGCGTGCTCTTAACGTATTGTTACGGATTCGCGCCCGCCGGCGTGCGAACGGCCACGTAACTCGAATCGCGCACGTCGCCCACCGGACGGACAATCCAGTCGTGACCCTCTCGGACTAACGCCGGGAACCAGTCACGGGTGGACCTTTCGGTCTCACCGCGATCGAGCCAATCGGCCCCCGCGTGGGATAGGGTTGCTCGCCAAATTCGACCTACCTAAGTACCCACACGGAGGGTAGACCGGGCGATCGCACCTCGCCGCAGGTCGACTTCGGACACGGGCCACTTAAGCGACCCGTTCCGTACTATCGGGATAACCGAGCGGTGTTATTCGTCGGCCTCGACGGTTCGATTAATTATCGGGCGTCTTAGCCCATGACCAACCCTTTACGTGAAGCAAGATGGGGATTCAATGAAAGAAATGACGAAGCGAAGCGGGAAAACAGTTCAATAATAAGCACATTTATTTCGTGGCACACGGGAAGCACACATATACAATTCCACCAAAAGCACATGGAAAAGGAAAAGAAACACAATGCAATTTTACACAAAAAGCAAATGTAAAAGCGAAGACACAATGCAGAGCTATCCGACTACCGAGCACACGGCAACACTTACACAATTCTACTTCACAGACGGCGCCGACAACACATATTCCCAAAGCAAAAGAAAAGAGAACCACCCTCCAGGATGAGGGGGTAGGCGGGCCTGGGGCCGAGACCGTGTCGGGCCTACCCGTCTGATGATGAGGCGCGAAGTGGCGATGGTGCCCCAACTCCGCGGGCCTCGCGGACAGTGTCTGGTAGGGGGTGGGAAGGGGGCCCCCTTTTGTCGCACTATCTCAGCGCGGGGGGAAACAGGAGGGGGTTGCTGATGCTCGGGGTAAGGAGGATTTTTACTCTGTCTCGGGTCCCGCGACGAGCGTCTCCACCTCGACCAGGTCGCGCCGTCGGCGTCCCGCCTTCAGCTCCCGGCACCGACGCGAGCACCCCCTCGTCCGTCTTCGCCGCCGCCACCTCTCCACAGCTCCGCCGACAACTCGTTGCAACGCACAGCTCGTTCCAACGCGCAACTTCCGACGACTCTCTTGAACTCCGAACTCACTCTTTCCAACGCACACCACGACACTTTTCTGACGAACGCAGCCGCTTATATAAGCCCCGTGGCTTCGCCTTTGACCCCCTGCCTTCGACCTTTCACCTCGCTCCCCATTGGCCCGAGAAAAAGTGGGGGTGAATGCTTTTTGATCCATGAATTTGCATATAGCGACCGCCCTCCAACGCCCTGGAGGCGGGGCCAAATCGCCCCTCGCTCACCGATTGGACGGAACAAAAGTGGGCGTGAGTCGTTTTTGATCCGTTTTTCTGCGGAAAGTCCGTGATGTTTTGTACACGCTGTTCGGTGCGCGCCCTGCACGAGTCCAATACCGGTACCCACAAGCGGCGCAAGAACGGTGGCGATGCGACGGTTGCGAGGTGTGACGGTAAAGGTCGTGGCTGTTGTGGTGAGTGGTTGATGTTGTGATGACTGTTGAGACGTGGTTGGTGGTGGTAATAATGGCGGTTGGTCCAAAATAAAGATAGTAAAAGAAAAACGGCTATCCTGAAGTCGCAGCACGCATGAATGACATTTATTCCCTCTAGACAACGGGTTTGGGCCTAACGACACAAACTTACCGAGATACCTCACCTAAGGGACCTGAATGGTGGTTTGCGAATTTGGTCAACCACAACACTACCCCCTCCCCTTTTTACAGACTTGTCCCGAGTCGTCAAATTTTCGTGTGCCATCATGTGAAGTTTTCCCCTAGTACATTTTACCTACGGATCCCTGAGTGCGACATTCATGGTATTCGTGTCCCCAAAATAAATAACCTGAGGGCTGCGTAACTACCTAAACAAACTCACTCACACGGACGACTTGAATAAAATTGCCGGCGCTAGGACAGACATGCCGGGGGCGCACTCATATTTACAGTACATCTTAACCTTAACTTACAAATTTTACACTAAACCATGGCCCAGGATCAATGAGCTCTGCAAAAAGAAAGCAGTTAACAGGGAGCCTGGCTGCTCGCATGCAGTCTCTGGCTCAAAACAATGCAGGTGACAGGGAACGTGGCTGGCTGCTCACACGCAGTCCAAGGCCTTCCCTTTTGAACTGAACGCAGTGAACCACAACGGTGCATGGGCTGCACAAACGTAGTCTCCTTGCCAGCTCAAGTGGCACACGCAATGAACACAACGAATGGATGGATGAATGGTTTGAACTGAACGCAGTGAACCACAACGGTGCATGGGCTGCACAAATGCAGTCTCCGTGCCAGCTCAAGTGGCACACGCAATGAACACTCCAAATGGATGGGTGAATGGATGGACGCAAACACGGTGCACGGGCCGCCACTGCAGGCCCGTGTTGTAGCTGCCAACAGGGCAGTTCTCGCAGCTTGCAAACTGTTGCCTTGCGGATCCTGGCGCACATGGCAATGAACAGGGGGGGGGCAAAGCAAAAATTGAACGGGGGCTGGTGAGCAGGGGCAGTGGGCATGGCATGGCAAAGGCAGCAGGCAAACAGCCCGCAGAAGAAGGCCGCTGCAGGCAAACACAGCCGGCAGATGAACTGGCCGGCACAGGCCTTGCAGCAACACAACAGCTGCCGATGAAGTGGGCCGGCCTCTGCCTTGCAGCAACACAGCCAGCAGATGAAGCTGGCCAGCCTTTGCCGTTCCGTGGAGGTTGGTGGAGGGAGTGCGGTGGTGCTGGCCACTTGGAAGGCGGGCTCGGACCTACCTACCTGTCTCTCTCCCACCTATCGCCTTTGCCTGTCACTGTACATACCCACTCCCTTAATTTGTCAAACCCCAATTTAGCCCCAACTTATTTTTTTGTTGTTTTTATTTTTTACTTCCCCACTATAAATCGTCCCCGAACCCCCTTTATCGTCCTTGTTCGGCTAACCTATCCTGTCACCTAGCCTACTCCCAACCCCTACGTTCCCTTCCCGGAGGGGAATAAGGGAGAGCTAACGTCCTGTGTCGAGGCCCAACGAAGCCTCAGAATGGCCTCCCCAGAGTTTGGCGATCTAACCCAAAGTGGGTCCAGCGGCCCACAACGAGAGCGAGGGGATGGATGGTGCGGAGGGGTACATCTCCTAATCTACCCTAACCATTTAACTGTTAAACTACCCCGGGGCTTTCAACAAGCCCCTCTCGCTTATACTATTGGTTCTAACAACCCAGATTCCCGTCGCCTGTGTTGGTGTCCTCACAATTTCGGGCCTCGCCCCCCAATTTTCTCTCCGTGCCCTCACACGGTCTCATGGCTGGGACACGTGGCCCCCTTTGGCAGGCACGACCCTCTGCCGAATCTCCAGCTATGGCACCCCCGGGCACTACACTGCCTCCGAGCCTACCAGCTCCCTAACACCGGGGAGTGCCCCCCATGGCACCTCCCCTGAAACGCACACGTGGCAGGCTGGCTTCCCAGGCCCCTTTCCGAGGGTCACCCGTGCCCACAACACTGCCCACGCGGCTAATGGCGCCCCGGGCCCCCGCACCAAGCAGGCGCACCCGTGCCCACTACGCTATCCCGGCCCCCCATGGGCCCTTGGCCTACCGCGGCCGACGAGCCTGGTGCCCGGGGTACCCACTCAGCGATACTCACTTTTCGCAGCCACGCTCCCAGCCCGTCAACAGGGCTCCTGCACCTCTCCAAACGGGTTTCGAGCCTACACACCCACCAACAACAAAACGACCTCCATTTTTCAATTTAACTAACCCAGCTAACTTACTTTACACTGACCCCGGGGTCCCTTGGGCGGGAGTCACTCCTCCCCCCAATCACTCATCGCACCATGCATTCCCCATTCGCTCCACTCACACAGACCCGCTGGCCTCACTCACTCACCAAGCACATGCTTCCACTTCACTCACCAACTCTTCAACACACTCACCGCTGAACCCTGCCATCCTTCTATCTGCATCCCCTAACTAACTCGTGCTCCCACGTCGTCCCTTAAACTACAGCACGTTCCTTTTAACACTACGTAGCTAAGCTACGTCCCCACTACACATTCACAAGTCTGTCACGGTCTCCAAATAATCCCATTAATCAATTTCCCAACCTAAATCTGGCTACAATCCCTCTAACTAATCCATTCCACGGACTCCATGAGGACTTACCCCTGCCCCATGAAGTCGGTCTAACTAAGCTAACCCTTCCCCCTAACTAGTTTCCATCCTGTGCCCCGGGTCAAGGGGGTCTTCCACCCCTTGCCCAGGAATCCTGTGCACCCGAAAGTGAGGCTTGCTTCTTTTTTTTTTTTTTTTTTTCTTTACATGCGCAGCACCAGCGCGGCAACTCAGAGCTCGCGCACTTTGCACCTGCCCGTGACGTCATGCAGCTGCACATGTACCTCGTCCCTCCTTGGACGGCACCATCCGGCAGGGATACCCCTCCTGCCGGATTCCAACCCCACGTGCAGCCATGACGTCACCGTGCGCATAAAAAAAAAAAAACACAAGCCCCACGTCTCGAGGGGTTCCCCACGCGAACACATGTGCTTTGCCCGTTAGAGCTTAACACACACGATCGCGTGGAGAACCCGTCCGGTCCAAATCCATTATCCTGCCTAAACTTTGTCCGTCCGCGGGATCGGCAAATCCACCGCTGGCGTTTCCGGACGGGGACTTCACTCTCGCAAGCGAGCACGTGGGGACCTCGTGCGTTGCACAGCACGGACCTCGTGCTCACTGCTGGGTGAACCCGGCACGGTCCCCGAAACAACGACAGCCGCTACTCGGCTTTCTTTCCTAACATGTCGCCGTCATCGCCATTCGACCCACGCACACCTGCGTGTTACGACGCTCACACTCCATTCCATTACATTCACACCGGGAGACGCGGCTGCGTGCTCCCGCATGCCAACCGACATCTCCCTCACATACCGCTCTCTCACACACACGGTCTCCCTTGCACTAACCATACCACTCACACGTGGTGCTCCATTCATACAAACCACTCCACTCACACCCGCGGGGGCACTCACCCGCGGTGCCTCATCCACACTGGCCGTTTCATCCACACACGGCTTGCTGGGAAGCACACCCTTTGGCACACTTGCCACGACACCACTCACACACGGGGTTGCTTCCACACATGGGGTCTTACTCACACCTTGCACCATACACACCGGGACAACCACACTGGGGATTTGTGTCCCCACAAGGGTCTCCGGGGCCTCTATACCCCCAAGCTCTGCGTGCACCTGTCCACAGCACCCGTCCCCTCAACCTCGCAAAGCACGACCGAACTCACCTGGTCGTGACTCGCCTCAAGGGGGCATACTCCCTCCCCTCGTTCCTGGAGGAGGCCATCCCGCTGCTCGCACCGGGTCCCTGCACGGTCCGCCAGCTCACCCCCATTATCCTCCACTACCTCCGTGTGTGTGTGCGTCACTTACCCCGTCTTCATCGTGCAGTCTTCCCTCTATCGTTCCCATCTCCCGTGTCTCTGCACATTTATAAGTTTCTGTTGTCGTCACCTCGTGTCTCGTCTCACACGTTTTGGTCTCCCCATTTAATTTTTCCCTTTCGGTCATCGGCACGACCCTCGCCCAACACGTCCCCCGAATTATTTTTTTACCCGCCTCCACCGCGGGCCTGTCAGCCGTTGCACCCCCTTCCAGCTCGTTTGCTCCCACACGTGGGGTCGCCATTCCCAGCTCCCTGGTCACGGCCTTCATGCCCGCCTGCAGGCATCGGCCCATGTTCTGCGTCTCACCCCGTTGCTCTTTCATTTCTTCCTTCATGTTTGCTTCCATTCCGTTTATTTGCTTGTTCATTTCGTTTTTCATTCCATTTGTGTTTGTATCCATCTTTTCGTTCATTTGTTGTGTATTCGCATCCATCTTTTCGTTCATTTGTTGTGTATTTGCATCCATTCTCGCTGTCATTGCCGCCAGCATGGCGCATAGCTGGGCCATGTCGGGTGCGCTTGGGTGAGCCGTTTCGGCAGGGATCGGGGAAGGGTTTTGGTGGAGGGGGGGAGGGGAGGTGTCATACACCGCGGCCGCTGCCGCACCTATTTCGGGCTCTGGGTTCAGTTGGGCGAGTCCGTGTTCCTGCACAATCAACATTTCCTGCTCGGGGATTCCATCCTGGACCATGGATCCTACGCATTCTACATCCATTTCTAATACCCCCGGCTCCCGCTCGCCTTGAGACGCCATCTTGCTTCTCTTAAAGGGTTAATTTAGCTCGCTCGTAATTTGGAGGGAATCGGGGGTCGCTCCTCTCACCCCTGGACCGATTCCCGTGAATTTAATTGGAGACAGGAGAGCCCGTTTTCCGTTCTCCAATACCAGTGCCGCGAGGAGGGCGATGGGTTTATATCCCACTCCTGACACCAGTGTTACGGATTCGCGCCCGCCGGCGTGCGAACGGCCACGTAACTCGAATCGCGGCACGTCGCCCACCGGACGGACAATCCAGTCGTGACCCTCTCGGACTAACGCCGGGAACCAGTCACGGGTGGACCTTTCGGTCTCACCGCGATCGAGCCAATCGGCCCCCGCGTGGGATAGGGTTGCTCGCCAAATTCGACCTACCCAAGTACCCACACGGAGGGTAGACCGGGCGATCGCACCTCGCCGCAGGTCGACTTCGGACACGGGCCACTTAAGCGACCCGTTCCGTACTCTCGGGATAACCGAGCGGTGTTATTCGTCGGCCTCGACGGTTCGATTAATTATCGGGCGTCTTAGCCCATGACCAACCCTTTACGTGAAGCAAGATGGGGATTCAATGAAAGAAATGACGAAGCGAAGCGGGAAAACAGTTCAACAATAAGCACATTTATTTCGCGGCACACGGGAAGCACACATATACAATTCCACCAAAAGCACATGGAAAAGGAAAAGAAACAATGCAATTTTACACAAAAAGCAAATGTAAAAGCGAAGACACAATGCAGAGCTATCCGACTACCAAGCACACGGCAACACTTATACAATTCTACTTCACAGACGGCGCCGACAACACATATTCCCAAAGCAAAAGAAAAGAGAACCACCCTCCAGGATGAGGGGGTAGGCGGGCCTGGGGCCGAGACAGTGTCGGGCCTACCCGTCTGATGATGAGGCGCGAAGTGGCGATGGTGCCCCAACTCCGCGGGCCTCGCGGACAGTGTCTGGTAGGGGGTGGGAAGGGGGCCCCCTTTTGTCGCACTCTCAGCGCGGGGGGAAACAGGAGGGGGTTGCTGATGCTCGGGGTAAGGAGGATTTTTACTGTCTCGGGTCCCGCGACGAGCGTCTCCACCTCGACCAGGTCGCGCCGTCGGCGTCCCGCCTTCAGCTCCCGGCACCGACGCGAGCACCCCGTCTGTCTTCGCCGCCGCCGCCACCTCTCCACAGCTCCGCCGACAACTCGTTCCAACGCACAGCTCGTTCCAACGCGCAACTTCCGACGACTCTCTTGAACTCCGAACTCACTCTTTCCAACGCACACCACGACACTTTTCTGATGAACGCAGCCGCTTATATAAGCCCCGTGGCTTCGCCTTTGACCCCCTGCCTTCGACCTTTCACCTCGCTCCCCATTGGCCCGAGAAAAAGTGGGCGTGAATGCTTTTTGATCCATGAATTTGCATATAGCGACCGCCCTCCAACGCCCTGGAGGCGGGGCCAAATCGCCCCTCGCTCACCGATTGGACGGAACAAAAGTGGGCGTGAGTAGTTTTTGATCCGTTTTTCTGCGGAAAGTCCGTGATGTTTTGTACACGCTGTTCGGTGCGCGCCCTGCACGAGTCCAATACCGGTACCCACAAGCGGCGCAAGAACGGTGGCGATGCGACGGTTGCGAGGTGTGACGGTAAAGGTCGTGGCTGTTGTGGTGAAGCGGCGTTGTGGTGGGTGGTTGATGTTGTGATGACTGTTGAGACGTGGTGGGTGGTTGATGTTGTGATGACTGTTGAGACGTGGTTGGTGGTGGTAATAATGGCGGTTGGTCCAAAATAAAGATAGTAAAATAAAAACGGCTATCCTGAAGAGTCGCAGCACGCATGAATGACATTTATTCCCTCTAGACAACGGGTTTGGGCCTAACTACACATATACTTACCGAGATACCTCATCTAAGGGACCTGAATGGTGGTTTGCGAATTTGGTCAACCACAACAGTATACACAACTTACCCATAACGTATTTGACGTGTGCCAGCGTTTTAGACACATTTTTCATAGGTCAGCATACGCTGGCTAAATCGTCAAGGTGTGACTGCGTGGTTGACACTTCCAATTCTCAGGCGGTTATGATTTAAATCGGCGTGCGGCAGGTTTTTAACAGGCTACGCCACGAGTTCGTCGGCGATACGTGCAGCGCACTCTGCCCAAGTTAAACTATCGTTGGGCATAGGTTGTGAACGCCGACAACAGGCTAAGCATTCGTTGGTACAAGTTATCTATCAGACAACGAAACGTTCTGTGCCCGTTACTAATATGTTATGCATACGACCAACACGTTATGAATACGACCAAAACTTAAAAAAAAAAACATCAAAATTTCAGCGTACTCCAACGTTTTACATACATTTTTATACGTTGCCATTGCTGGCTAAATCGTCAAGGTGTGACAGCACCTTAAAGGAGGAAATGATGTGAGGGTTTCCACACGTGACATTTGCAGATTCGCAATTGACATCAGAGAAATGTTACCCATCTCACTTCTGTTGGAGTCAACTGCAATAAGTTTTATTGCCTAAGTCTTTCACGAACCTGATGTCCATGCCTGGCGTTCGACTGAAGGTGTCACAAGAATGTGTAATTTATTGGTTCATGGTTCGGCATTCACCATTTCCGCATTGTGCATTTGCTTTTGGACTCCCTCCCATGCATAGCACGGGTACCTTGTTTTACAAATTATAAGGTCAATATACAATTGGCATTCCTGGAAATAAATGCATCTAGGTGGATATTCTGTGCATGGATGAGGAACAAGCTTTGATAAATTTGTGGAAAATATATATATATATATATATATATATATATATATATATATATATATATATATATATATATATATATATATATATATATATATATATATATATATATATATATATATATATATATATATATATATACACATATATATATACACAAGTGGATAAATAAGTGGAAAACTTTGGGAGTTAGAGTGCGGACAGGAACGGACGGACGACCGGTATCACATAATACGCCCTGATACATACATACATATATATATATACACACATACATATATATATATATACACACATACATATATATATATATATACACACATACATATATATATATATATATATACACACATACATATATATATATACACACATACATATATATATATACACACATACATATATATATACACACATACATATATATATATACACACATACATATATATACATACACACATACATATATATACATATATATATATATATATATACATACATATATACATACATATATACATACACATACATATATACATACACATACATATATACATACATACATACATACATACCGGGTGTATTAAAAAAAAATAGTGTGGTAGATAAAGACAAAAGAAAGGAAAAAATAACTTGCACCAAAAACTTCAACCTTTTCACGCTCACGCTGATGCTGACGCTCACGCTGGGGGTATCACTATAGCTATCTGTTCTTCGAACAGGCGAGCTAAAAATTGAAAAGTTCTCAAATTCAAATAATTAAATAATTCTGGCTGCCAAACCGCATGGCTGATCAGGTTGAAATTTTAAAACTGTTTCCAATGTCGTCAAGATAATAATTGTTAAGTTTCACATACAGTATATTGACACAGCGGTTCCAGAGTAAATATTACTTAATATTTCCCCTTCAATGCAACATGGCTGCCAAACTGTGGGCCCGATCGAATTGAAATTTCAACCCTTCATTCCACATGACTGTTCCATCATAACTCTGAAGTTTCACAATTATTGATGCAGTAGTTCCAGAGGAAAGATTAATATTTTTCCTTCAATCCACTATGACTGCCAAACCAAGTGACCTATCAATTAGAAATTAACAAACACGTGAAAGGATGTCTTGCGGAAAGTGTGTGTGAATTTTTGCCTCAATCTGTCCGGCCGTTCTGGAGAAGAAGATTTTTAAAATAAATTAATTTTCAATCCAAGATGGCAGAAGAACCATGTGACCTGACATCATAAATTTAAATTCTGCTTCCAATCGTGTGGTGGAACACGATCGTGAAGTTTCGTCTTTATCGGACAAGGTGCGTTATTCTATCCAAGACGGCCACCAAACCATGTGACATGTGATGTCATAATTTTTCACGTACATGCAGGCATGGGGGTAGATTATATTGGCCAAGTTTCGCTTTGATAGGTTATGTGGTTCCAGAGAAAACATTATTTAATATAATTCTTGAATCCAACATGGCTGCCAAACCATGCGACCTATCATTTAGAAATTAACAAACTTATATTCACTGTTTATGTGCAATATGTTTGTGAAGTTTCCCCTTGATCTGACAAGCAGTTCTGGAGAAGAAGGTGTTTGAAGGTTTTTAGGGTAAAATCAATATGGCCACCAAACCATGTGACCTATCAATTAGAAATTAACAAACTTGTGAAAGGATGTCTTGGGGAAAGTGTGTGAATTTTTGCCTCAATCTGTCCAGCCGTTCTGGAGAAGAAGATTTTTAAAAGTAATTAATTTTCAATCCAAGATGGCTGACGAACCATGTGACCTATGACATCATAAATTTACATTCTGCCTCAAATCCTGTAGTGTAATACATGTGTGAAGTTTCGTATTAATCGGATGTGCGTTTTTCTATCCAAGATGGCCACCAAACCATGTGACCTATCAATAAGAAATTAACAAACTTGTAAAAAGGATGTCATGGGGAATGTGCGTATAAAGTTTCGCCTCAATCTGTTCAGCCGTTCTGGAGAAAAAGATGTTTAATTATTTTTTTTCAAAACAAGATTGCTGCCAAACCAAGTCACCAATGACATCATAATTCTTTTCTTAGGTGATTTGTTGTGTCGATGACGCTCAATAAATTTCAGATTTTTCCCATGCAGCGTTCTACTTGACAAATTTTCACCGGCATACCGCTTCACTGATGACGTCACGAAAAATCCAAAATCCATGTTCCCATAGGGAGGTCATTAAAATGTATGAAGCAAAATTTTTTCCATTGCACGGTTTCAGAGATACAGAGGTCCAAAGTTTATCGGTTTTTTTTAAGATGGTGCCCGTACCATATGACGTCATAATTATCAATTAAGATACATACTATGGTGAAAATTTCGTATCGATCGGACTTACCGTTCCTGAGAAAATGATTTTTAAAGCGAAAGAACCCGAAAAAAGAATAAGAAATAAACAGAAGAAAAACAATAGGTTACCCAGTGCATTTGACTGGGAACCCCAATAATAAATAAACAAAACCTGATACAAGCAGACAAAATCCTCAGCTGTTATGAAAACCTGTTGTACAATGCACCTTCCCAATTCCATATCCAGGTAATGCATGACATCACCAGGCACCAAAGGAAGGGAACACTCAGTTTTTACTCCATTCAGTTGTTTTCTTGTTTGTCTGGGTGATCTCAGCCTTCCTTTGAGCTCGGAAGCTGAAAGTTGACAAAAGTGAAGATGTGCTTTGGCAAAAACGGTATTTTTTTTTTGATTAATAAATTATTATAGATTTATCAATTACTTCTTTTATTTCTCATCCTGACAATATCTCAAGCACCTTTTTGAGCAAAGAAGCTGATATTTAGACACAACAGTGAAGTGATGTTTTTGATTTATTGATTAATCAATTATTTAATTTTTCGAGTAATTACTGAATTTTCAAAAAGTTAGATTCAGATGCAACGGTGGTGGTTTAGGTATGCTATTCGGCAATTGAGAAATAATTTTATGATCATTATATAATTATGCAATGAATCAATTATTGTACACCACTCCCTCCCAATTCAGTCTCCATGTACTGCAAGGCGGCATCGCCGGGCGCTGGAGGATTTGTGATTTACTTATTTAGCACGGGGGCGGTGTATTTTGAATGCAGCTCCACTTGTTTTGTTCTTTTTTGCAAGACTAAGGAACTCAGAGTACAAACTTATTGTGAATATCACAGTAAAGTTCATTCAAAGATTATTCATTATATTTGATTGAACCGAGAAGTGTCTTAAATCAGTCGACATGAACACATGGGTTCATTTTTGAAATGTACAGGGTGCCAATCTCATAGCTATCTTAAAATCAAGCAAAGATCATCAAAACAAATCCTGAACGGTATGGATGAATGGAAGGGTTTAAAAAGCTATTTTTATTTGAGGTAGGTAGTCATAAATTAGAGAATGCTTGTCGTGAGAAAGCTGTTGTAAGAGCTTCTTTGTCATTGCACTTTGACCTCGTGGCCCGATACATTCACAATTGTCATTTCATGACTGGTCAAAACAGGTTTCTGTTATACAAGGGTTCAACAGTCCATTTCTCAACCAAACAAAACTGTCAGAAGCAAAGTTAACTCTTTCAACCCAGCAGCCTTTTTATCAGCCGCTATTCAAACCTACACATACCCGAGCGGCTGGATGTTACTCCAGAGTCAAGGGTGGGGAAGCCGAAAGAACAAGGAGCTCAGGGTTTAAAAAAATTTTTTTAAAACAAAACCCAAATCCAGTAACTAATTAAATACTGCAGAGCAAGCATCTTTGAAGAGGTGAGGCTGGAATATTGACAAATGAACCAGGGGCATCAATCTGAGAGGGACAAGGTGGGTGGGCGTTCACCCCGTACCCCCTCCCAATCATAAAGAAATGAAGTGAAGATGAAACACCCCCACAAAAA
>NC_140974.1:72035236-72127736 GCF_056783735.1 Eptatretus burgeri | reverse complement strand
TTGTAAGTGGGAAAACCTGCAAAATCGGCAGTGTATCAAATACTTGTTCTCCCCACTGTATGTATGTATGTATGTATGTATGTATGTATGTATATATATATATATATATATATATATATATATAAATATAAATATATATATATATGTATATATATATAAATATATATATATATATAAATATAAATATATATATATATATATATATATATATATATATATATATATATATATATATATAAATATAAATATAAATATATATATATAAATATAAATATAAATATAAATATATATATGATCGATAACATACATATATGTATAAAATGGGGTAGGTGAAAACAGCATGCAGAGACCACCCAAACATGTTGCTAGAGGTTGAGAGGGGCAGGGAAGGGAAAGCAGTGCAAGGGGCAGGGAAGGGTGATAAAAACACCCAAACAGCAATATTGTTATGAATTTGGAAGCTTACTGCACACAACAGCCAGGTCCTTACATATCAGTAATATTGTTGCTGGGCCGGGTATCGGCGACGAGCACGACCGCAAGATGGAACAGTAGGGTCGGCTCCACCGATCACCCGGAATTTATAGGTCGTCATCCCGGATAACTCCGGAGCCGACGGGTCCCTTATCGGACTGAAGTTCGCCAACAGATCGACCACGTAGGGAAGGGTCGATTGCCAATTTCAATTTACCTAATTACCCACGTCGTCCAAACTACCAGGGAAATTCACCCTCGACGATGCTCGTACGGAACGAGCTGCTAACGTACTCGGACCGTGTGCAACCCAAGCTGATGGTCACCGAGCTAACATCGGTCCAAATGTCCTGTTGCAGCGGCAACAGCCTGGCTAATTCTCCAACACGCACCATGTTAAACCAATAAAAGAAACACAAAACGAAGTGATACATTGAACACATGGGTTTATTTACAATGGAGCAGGGAGGCACGTAAGAAGCAGAGTTATCCGAATACAAGAGGCAGATATGTACAGCAAGGCACTTATACAATTTCCTACTTACGAGACTGGCATCACAAACACACACACACACACGCACACGCGCACACCCCCAAAAGAAACCGACCCAAAGTGGTCTTTGAGGCCTCCAGCTCGGAGGGAAAGGGCGAGCTGAAGACCAGATTCTGCCTCGGACCTGTCCACCTCGTGTGGTCTTCGCGCTGAGTCGACCCAGGCACCAGCGAGAGACGAGCCAAATCCAGTGGCAGGGAAGCGGCGCACAACCCCGCGCGGCTCTCGTGGGGGATGGGGTCTCTAAAGCTCTTGATCATGAGGAGGACGAAGAGGAGGAGGAGGAAGAGGAACTCAGTCCGAACGCGCCGCACCCTTAGGCCGAGGTCACATTTGCCACGGCGGCCGTGGGGTCTCCAAAATCTGCGGCCACTAGCAATTATATGGCGGCCGCAGTATTTCCACGGTCACACAATGTAGCAGTCACATACGTTTTTATTTTTCAGGGAGCCGCACGGCATATTTTTAAATTGTGGAGACCGAAAACGTGGGGGTGCCGTACGGTCTTTGATTTGATGTCGCACGGTGACCTTCGGGCGTCGCTGTGGCGGCCATAGAATTTTCAAGGTAGCCTCAAGGTGCCCGTAAGGCGACCGCAGGGGGGCCCTAAGGCGAACGTGCGGCCAGACGGACGGTAACGAGTGGGTATATATACCAGTTCTTTTTTTTACTGAAACAAAAATATACCAGTATATATATATATATATATATAACTGAATATACTGTTGCGAATTCGCACCCGCCGGCGTGCGATCGGCCATGTGACTCGAATCGCGGCACGTCGCCCACCGGACGGACAACTCCGTCGTGACCCTCTCGGACTAACGCCGGGAGCTCGTCACGGGTGGGCCTTTCGGCCTCACCACGATCGTGCCAATCGGCCACCCGCGTGGGAGAGGGTTGTTCGCCAAACTCGACCTACCTAAGCACCCAAGCGGATGGTAAACCGGGCGATCGCACCTCGCCGCAGGTCCACTCCGGACACGGGCCGCTGAAGCGGTCCGTTCCGTGCTATCGGGATAACCGAGCGGTGTTATCGTCGGCCTCGACGGTTCAGATTAATTATCGGGCGTATTAAGCCCACGACGAACCCGTTACGTGAAGCAAGATGGAGATTCAACAAAGGGAAGGACGCAGCGAAATGGGGAACAAGTTCACACAAGCACTTTATTCACACAGACACAGAGCACACATATACAGCCAACAGAATCAGAAATGCACATATATCAATTTAAAACAACAACAACAACAACAACAATGCAGAGCTACGACCGAATATGCAAACACATGGCAACACTTAAAACAATACTACTTGACGGACGGCGCCACCCACAGACATTTGCACCAAACCCCAAAAGAAAATGGAAGTGCGACTTCCCTGATCACGTCGAGTCCTCATTTTGCGACCGCAACTCCGAGCCCCTCCGGCGTGGTCCGCGAGCTCGTGCCGCGTGTCGCTCGTGTGGTCCGCTCGACTGTACGGACGGGGTTTTGGGGAAACGGACGGGGTTTGTTCGGCGCTGTTTTCCGCGCTCGCGCACGGGGTCCCAGGGCTCGCGCGAGGATCAAAGAAGCAAGGCAGGAACAACAAGCTCGCAACTCGAACCAGAAGACCAACCCTCGACCACCACTCCTCAAGGTCCGTCCTATCCGTCTTTTGTAGCGCGGGGCTCCGCCCTTCGCTCCGCCCCGCCTCCCTTCGAGCTTCTTGGAGAAGCCTCTCGAAGGGGGGCGTGACCCCTCGCTCCCCCTCCACCCCGCGCCATGCGGGGGCCGGGGCCGTCAGTCTTGGCTCAAAGCCAGGGAATTATTCCCCCAAAATCAGACCCCTCCTTTGCATGACCTTTGATCCCTGCTCGGATCGCACCTCCCCCACTCCGAGCGCGGAGAATTTCGACGGGAGAAACAGGCGGGAAAACCCCCGAGCATCGTTGTTGGTTTTTGTTTGTTCCCGGAGATCGTAACCGCACAGGGCCTACTGAATGGCGAGTGGCGAAGATGTGGTAGCGTAGATGGTGGAGGTGGCGTGGTTGTAGTGTGGTTAGCGCTGTGGTGGGGATGGTGTGGTTGTTGAGATGCTGTTTGTTTGAAACAGAAGATAGAACAGAAAAAATGGCTAACTCAAAGCGTCGCAGCCCGGATGGATCACATAAATTCCCTCTACACAACAGGTTTGGGCTAACTACACATGTACTTACAGAGATATCTCACCTACGGGACCTGAATGGTGGTTTGCGAATTTCCACAACCGTAACAATACTATTACTATAATATACCGTGGTGCCCCCAGAATCCGAACGCCCCATTGTTTGAACAAATTGGAATCCGAACAATTTGAGAAAATTTTGCCCTAAAAGCCTAATACATTTTAAAAAACCGAACACAACGTAGCGTTCACGTTTGTTCATGCGTCTCCCCCACCTATTCGACCCGCATCTTCGCGCTTTGTTCATTCAGTTCATCGGTGGAATTACTCGTGAAAGCATCTCTCGTGTCGATCGATACTTTAGGCCTCAGTCACATTTGCTATACGGCGAGGATTCGGCGGCCGTACGCCCTCTGAATTGACAGAAACGTGCGGCGGCCGCAGAGAAACTGAGATGGCCTCAGGGTGGCCCTACGCCGTATGGCTCTATTTTACAGGTCGTAAGGTCGCCGTGGAATTGTAACGCGGAGTTATAACTTTTTTCATTTCTACGCTCGCCGTAGAAATTCGACAAGCCGAAACAAAAGAACTGGTAAAAATAAAAAATAAAAAATAAATGAACCCATTCGTTACCGTCCGTCTGGCCGCACGTTCGGCTTAGAGTCCCCCTGCGGTCGCCTTGAGGGCACCTTGCGTCTGCCTTGAAAATTCTATGGCCGCCGCAGGAACGCCCTCAGGTCACCGTGCGACATCAAATCAAAGACCGTACGGCACACCCATGTTTTCGGTCTCCATAATTTATAAATACGCCGTGCGGCTTCCCGAAAAATAAAAACATGTGACTGCAACATTGTGTGACCATGGAAATACTGCGGCCGCTTTATAATTGCTAGTGCCCGCACATTTTGTAGACCCTCCGGCCGCCGAGCCAAATGACAGGCCTTACCTCACGTTTTCACCTTCATTTGTGATGTTTGTTTTGTTTAATCATCTTGTGTTTTAATTAATAACAAAAAAGCAATCCGATCACGTGGTGTGACGGACTGTCGGGCAAGGATTGAATTTCACAGCAAAACCAGTTGTAATTTGGAATATCCATGATTACGTCAGCCCGATGCATTTGATGAAAGTGATTGTGGTTCTGCGGGCATGTTTGATGAGCTGCCCTGGGGGCAGCGCTCTCGCAGAGTGCGTGAGCGATTGGAACCCAGGACGGAGCTCGAGCCTGTGTGGACCTTTGGATGTGGTGATTGAACCAATTAACATACAATACAACACCACCGAAGGTCATTTACTCATCTTATTTTACCTTAAACATGGGTAATTTCAGTTTAAAGTGTCTTGAAAGTGGGTTTTCTTTGGGTCCACGAACTGATTAATTCACTTTCCATTATTTCTTATTGGGAAAGCAAATATTTTTGGAATCCGAACAGCCTCCTGGAACGAATTAAATTCGGATTCTGGGGGCACCACTGTGTATAGGCAAACACCTATACTCCGATCTCTAGCGGTAGTGCATGGTGGACGCACGGTCGACGCAGACTGCCACGGAGGCCGTATGTAGGTGCACGGCGGGCGTAGGGGAACCGTGGGTCGACCCTGCGTTGCCCGCAGGTCGTCACACAGACCGCAAGGCCACCGTGGAAATAGTGCGGCCGCCGTAATTTTTTTTTTGGGTGTTGGGAAAATTCATTGAGAAGAGCTTACGGCAGCCGCACGAATAACGCACGCCCACCGTACGCCCTACATACAGTCAATGTGGAACACATTTACGTCATAGCTTGGCTTGTCGAATTGCTACGGCGAACGTAGAAAAGAAAAAAAAAAGTTACAACTCCGTGCTATAATTCCACGGCAACCCTACGGCCTGTAAAATATAGCCAAACGGCGTAGGGCCTCCTGAAGGGCACCTCAGTTTCTCTGCGGCCGCCACACGTTTGTCAATTCAGAGGGCGTACGGCCGCCGTATAGCAAATGTGACCAAGGCCTTATTCACAGTCTCCGAGGGGGGTGGGGGGCGCCTCCGCCCCACCCTCCCTGACTGGACGGTTTTGGCGCACAGAACTGCTAGTCGCCCTGCCATTGGCCAAAACGAGCGGCAAGTCTATGGATTGGCCCAGGGGCGTGGTGACGTCACGCAGACCCCTTTACTCCTGTCGCGGGATCTGATTGGCTGAGCGGCAGTCACCCTACCCGCAGAACGCTGGTTGGTCGAGGGCCGCCACGAGGTTTCTCCTTGAACTCCGCACACCAAACAGGCAGAGGAATACGATTCTGCGTTGCCTCCGCCCACCAAACAGGCAGAGGAACTGTATTCTGCGTGGGCTCTGCCCATGTACGTGCTGACACGCACGTAGGCGATGGCATCGGCCAAAGCGAGGTGAAGGTGATGCTGGCGTTGTCGTAGTTGTGAGAGGTGTAAAGAATGAAAGAAAAACCTGACTATCAAAGTAACTCACAGCGCAAGTACATTGATTCACCCATTAGACTAGGGAAAGGGAGCTATCTATCCACATTCACTTATCAAAATAACTGAGCTATAGGACCTGAATGTTGTGTGCTCATGGCTTCCAGACTCGCAACAATATCAATAAGTATGCGTTTCTAGTTTGGGTCTTGTCCCCAATGTATCATGGGAATTAAGTGTACGTGCGTGCGGTTATTTTATAGAGAGGATTTTTACATCACAAACAACAACGCCCATCTTCGCTTTTACAATACTCTGCTCGCGGCATTCTTCGTGCGCTCGCCGGCATGTGTGCATGGGCAGAATTCCATATCTCAGGCGGTGTGGATTTCGCACCAAATATGGTCACGAAGCGTTTCGTTCTGACTGCGCGACAAATAAGGGTACGAGTCATTTTCCGCCCAATGGGCGACGAGCGGATCAAAAGCCGGGGCGGTCCTTTGCAAGAAGGCGGAGCCGCGACACGCGGTCCACCCAATGAGAACAGGCCACGGACAAGCAGACCACGCCCTGAAGGAATTAATGATTGCGTCCCGTCAGCTCGAAGCTCCTGTCTGGTCTGCGCTGACTGCATCGCGCGCTTCTGTCTGGTCTGCGCTGACTGCATCGCGCGCTTCTGTCTGGTCTGCGCTGACTGCATCGCGCGCTTCTGTCTGGTCTGCGCTGACTGCATCGCACGCTTCTGTCTGGTCTGCGCTGACTGCATCGCGCGCTTCTGTCTGGTCTGCGCTGACTGCATCGCGCGCTTCTGTCTGGTCTGCGCTGACTGCATCGCGCGCTTCTGTCTGGTCTGCGCTGACTGCATCGCGCGCTTCTGTCTGGTCTGCGCTGACTGCATCGCGCGCTTCTGTCTGGTCTGCGCTGACTGCATCGCGCGCTTCTGTCTGGTCTGCGCTGACTGCATCGCGCGCTTCTGTCTGGTCTGCGCTGACTGCATCGCGCGCTTCTGTCTGGTCTGCGCTGACTGCATCGCGCGCTTCTGTCTGGTCTGCGCTGACTGCATCGCGCGCTTCTGTCTGGTCTGCGCTGACTGCATCGCGCGCTTCTGTCTGGTCTGCGCTGACTGCATCGCGCGCTTCTGTCTGGTCTGCGCTGACTGCATCGCGCGCTTCTGTCTGGTCTGCGCTGACTGCATCGCGCGCTTCTGTCTGGTCTGCGCTGACTGCATCGCGCGCTTCTGTCTGGTCTGCGCTGACTGCATCGCGCGCTTCTGTCTGGTCTGCGCTGACTGCATCGCGCGCTTCTGTCTGGTCTGCTTGTCCTTTGTACAATTGGTTTGTCACGCTGCGAACGGGAATTAGGAGGCCTCGTTGTTGCCGTAATCGTGCAATCGGCACGGCAGGATTCTGGTACTCTCCGCTCGGAGTACGACTCTTATCCGGTTCGGTAACGGCCCGGATCGTGCAGATGCTGCCGAGGGTGAATTTCCCCGGAAGTTTGGACGACGTGGGTATTCAGGTACAGTAATCCCCCGTTTCTCGCGGGGGTTACGTTCCAAACCTCCCCCGCGAAGTGAAAATCCGCGATGAATGGACGCCTCCCCCCCCCCCAAAAAAAAAATGATTCATCTCGTCTGGTCGGTTTGGGTTTGCGGTGCCCGAGATCGACTAAGTCTGGTCTGGTCGGTTTGGCAGTGATTGGGTTTGAGGTGCCGGAGATAGACTAGTCTGGTCTGGTCGGTTTGGCAGTGATTGGGTTTGAGGTGCCAGATATCGACTCGTCTGGTCTGGTCGGTTTTGAGGTGCTGGGTATGAGCAGTACTCGTCCAACGGTGGCAAACCCTTTTCCTTCCCGAAGCATATATCGAGCACCTTTACCTTAACCTTCTCCTGGAGCGTCCCAGGACCTTCCTCTGGCGCTTCGGTTCCTTGCCAGAAGCCTTAGAAGGTGCAGGGCGTTTGGGCGGCATCGTGGGGCTTGGAGAAAAAAAAAAAATAGAAAATATTCGTAGTTCACAAGTGAAACTTTGTCTCGTGCGTTGTGTGACTGGTCGAGCACCACGCATTACAATTTATTGCTTAAATAATTTATATTTTATATATTATCACTGCGATGTACCGGGGGAATCCGTAGCAAAAATTAGTTACGTTCCAAGGGAAAACCCGCGATGAACCGGGAGTGCGATAGGTGAACCGCGATGAAGCAGGGGTTGACTATATTGAAATTGGCAATTGACCCTATCCCCACGTGGTCGACCGATTGGCGATGTCACGGGTCCCATGACCTTTTGGACATATCTGAAAGGTACGACCTAAATTCCGGGTGTTCAGAGGAGCCGACTACTGCTCCCTCTAGCGGTCGTGCTCGCCACCGAGACCCGGCCCCACAACATTTTATTTTTAACCACCGGGTTCCACATAAAACTGGGTGGGAGAATTTGAAACTCGAGCTACCTGGCAAAGACCTGCCTCCATGCATGCTCGCTTGCACGTGGCGACCTTTGCCATCCTCCAGTCAGCTCACTCCGAATCAAATTCATACATGTTACACTCTGGGGAAGAAGTTTTAAATTAAAAACTAAAGTCAGTCCTCAACAGGAACCTGAAGAGGGGGAGGAGTGGGGGATGAGGGGGAGGGGTGGGAAAGAGGGATGGAATAGAGGGAGAAGAAAGTGTGAGGAGACAGATTCCAGCAATTGTGATTTGTGATGTGCAGTTTAACATCCATCCAAGAGATGGCACACATTGATGAATCACCCTGCCTGTGAAACACCAAGATGACAGTTTATCGCTGGGTCGGGATTCAAATCCAGACTATACAGAGCGAGCATGCATACCTCTCGACTCTCCTGCCGTGATGTGGCAATTCAAAACTGAAAACATTTATTTTTCTCATTGTAATCTAATTTGTTTGCCTTCTTCACTCCAGAGACATCACCATGGAAGCTTGCAGAGATCGAAGTTTGAAAAGCGCACCAACAAATTCAGTTGAAGAAAATCGCGCGCGCTCCCGCAGTCTCTCTGGAGGTGTGGATTGGGTCATTGGCTGTGGGCGTTCCCTCTGGGTCATGTGAGAGGAAGCTCTCTCAGGGAAAGTCGGATCGAGGAGGATGGAGCCCAAGAATTCACCATACGGTCACGTTCTCTTTTTCCTTTTCTGGGTTTTTGTGTGTGTGTTCGTGGTGCCAGTCCCATAAGTAAAACTGCATAAGTGACTGTACATAATAACTATAGACATCGGCTGTAGGCTCTTTCTACTCGCGTCCTACCCCCCCCCCCCCCACTTCCCCCATTGCTCGTCTTTGCCTTGCATAAATGCATTGCTTTTGTTTGCCTCGCCTAATTGCATACATGGCTGCATATGCGTCGTGTGTACAATAAATGTCCTTGTGTGAATGTTTACCCGTTCGTTGCGTCCTTTCCCTCAATTGAGCTGCCATAAAGTTCGGAATATAGCTGGTTGTTAATAACCGATAAGAGAATCGGATCCGGCGGGGCTTGGCGATATACACCGCTCGGCAAATCGCAAACGGAGCGAGCTGCTTCGCGGCTCATTTCCAAGCAGGTCCCGTTGAGGTGCAAATCCCAGCATTTGTCTGCACGCATAATTAGGTAAATCGACAATTCGGCGATCCGACCTTGTCGCGCGCGGACAGAATAGCTGGCTGATTTTCGGTGCGATTAAAAGCACACCCGTGGCTGGATTTTGGCGTTCTTCCGAAAGCTGCGACTCTGCCCGTTCGGTGGGCGAGAGCAGCCGCCATTGGCTAAATGCGGTCGCCCGCACGCCGATGGGCGGGAAACCACAACAATATTATATATATATATATATATATTATATATATATATCGAAGTGACGGGTTGTATAATGAACGAAGATCGTACAAAAAGGGAAATGAACAACCCAGCAGCTTGTATAGCACTCACCAAATGACTTAAGCACTCAAGCAAGTACTCCAATGAAACGGTTGACAACAAACAATGCCCAAATAAACCCATTTTAGAAGTGAGAACCACTGTTGAAGTCAATAAGGAAGTTTAAATTTTGAAATTCAGCTCAGATCAAGATTCTCGAGGTTTTCAGCACATGCAAAATTAAATACTCTCCCAGTCAAAAGTTTTTGAACACCCCCAGTTTTTACTGACATTTAAGCAGTTTTATGTTTCAAAATACTCTGAAATTAAAGCATAGAACAAATAAATAATTGCAGATAAAAAGAGAAATCACAGAATCGTTTTGTTGAACAAAATTTAATCTAAATTTTTGACTCAAAGTAGCCACCTTTTGCAGATATAACAGCCGAAGATACTCGTGGCATTCTTTCCACAATGGAAATCAAATATTGTTCGGAAAGTTCTTCCCAACACTGTTGCAGAAGTTCCCACAATGTGTTGCACTTTTAAGTTGCTTTGCTTTCACTCTTCTGTCCAGTTCATCCCAAACCAGCTCGATGGGGTTCAAGTCTGGAGACTGTGCTGGCCATTCCATGATTTGAAGTATACCGTCTTGTTCTTTTCTTCGAAGGTAGTTCTAACATAGCCTGGAGGTATGTTTTGGGTCGTTATCTTGCTGCAGGATGAACCCCTGACCAACGAGGCGTAGACCAGAGGGTATTGCATGGCGCTGCAAAATGCTGTGGTAGCCCTTTTGGTTCAGGGTGCCATTCACTCTGTGCAAGTCGCCGACTCTGGATCCAGCAAAAGAGCCCCAGCTCATCACGCTTCCTCCTCCATGTTTGACAGTTGGTGTGACACTGAGAAACCATCCTTTTTCCAGCTCAACAGCATACAAAAACCCTGCGTGATGAACCGAAGCTTTAAAATTGTGATTCATCGATCCATAAGACCTTCTTCCAGTTTTCAGTTGTCCACTGGCGGTGCTTCATGGCCCAGGCAAGCCTCATTTTCTTATTTTTCCATCTCAGCAATGGCTTCCTCACTGCCATTCAAACTGTCAAACCTGCAGCTCAAACTGAGACTTCCTTACTTCGACCAGTGTTAAGCTGTGCTTGAAGCTGCTGTCCTGTGAGCCGCCCATCACGCAAGCTGTTGCCTCAGAAACTTGTCTTCCGATTGCGTTGTGGCTTTGGGTCAACCAGACCTCTTCCTGTCAGAGTTTCCTCCAGTTTCCAAGCGCCGTTTGATGGTGTAGGAAACTCTACTCAGACACCTTGGCTTCTTTGCAATTTTTCTAAAGGAAAGACATACACTTTTAAGGGTTACTCGACGACCCGTGAACCCGTTCGGTTCCCGTTCTGACAGCGGTTGATAAAAAATATATATATATATATATATATATATATATATATATATATATATATATATATATATATATATATATATATATATATATATATATATATATATATATATACATATATACACACAGTAGACAAGGCGTAAGTCGGCAGCGTGTAACTCGTCACTTCACCTAAGTCGGCAGGGTCAAAAAGTCCCGAATTTATCTCATGTTAAATCCCTTTGAATAAAGGGTCATCCCTCTGCAAGTCGTCATCTCGAAGTCGTCACTTTGTCTAAGTCGTCAGATGTTGTCCATTCCCACGTAATGGAAACTCAAGTAAATTACCACTCCTAACTCGTCACATGGAACTGCTGCCTCGTGAGAATCCCGATTCCATGGAATCGTGATGCTCGCTCATTGGTTTACACCGCCAGTGATAGGCTATTTATAACTGCGTACACACGTTGATCGCACTGCAGGCAGGATAATGGCGACTAAGCGAAGCTTACAACTAAAACCGACAAAGAAAAATACGACATTATCCAGTTTTGCGAGGCAAACCCACTGATGAAGAAAACAGCCGAAGCTGAGAAGTTGGACATCAAATGGCAGACATTGAACGATATCTTGAAGAATAAGGGCAAGATATTTGGACAAGTGGAGAAGATCACGAGGCCGGTGGTAAGTGTGAAACGCGTGAAATGTGTGTCCTTTGAAGATGTCGATGACGCGCTCATCATCTGGTTTCGGAAAATGTCGGCTCAGCCAAATATTCGGTTGGACGGTGAAATGGTGCTGCTGAAGGCACGTAAATTCGCTGCGGACCTCAGGCATGATGATGCCGAGACCTTGCCGATGCACTGGATAGACAGATTCAAACTGAGGTGGGGAATCGGCAAGGTCAAGAGGTGCGGCGAATCAGGCAGCGTGGATTCGGCGATACTGTCTGGATGTGATGCGCCGATACTGTCTTTTGGTGGAGGATTGCCCAGACAACATCATGGAATACAATGACCAGTTTGAGTCCTTTCTCATGCACCAGATGCCCAAGAGTTTGAGGCAGTCAAACATAACGGATTACTTCGCGAAGGAGTAAAGGATCAATCGAGCTTCGTGTTGAAGTCCGATCATGGTTTTATATTGGCTTGTTTTGTACATTACCGCACTCACTTACATATAGGCATTGAGTGGTAATCATCACCACGATGACTGTGTCATGTAATTTGTCACCATACCATCACCGATGGGACACGAGTTGTCTTACAGTTGTTCATTATCTTTACTCTTGATAAACTGATTCATGAATTCCATCTTTGCTTGATCACTTTCCAACTCACCAATGAACCCCCACCTATGCCCCGAGGATTGTGTTTTCCTTTTGGTACAATAGCCGGCTCACACATATATGTGTCCAGGCCACGCGCGACTTCATCCTTCACCCCACAGTCATCATGAATGTTCGCATATGCGCAAGTCGTCACTTTTTTCTCGGTCCCGATGATGACGACTTACGCCTGGTCTACTGTATATATATATATATATATATATATATATATATATATATATATATGTATATGTATATGTATATGTATATGTATATGTATATGTATATGTATATGTATATGTATATGTATATGTATATGTATATGTATATGTATATGTATATGTATATGTATATGTATATGTATATGTATATGTATATGTATATGTATATGTATATGTATATGTATATGTATATGTATATGTATATGTATATGTATATGTATATGTATATGTATATGTATATGTATATGTATATGTATATGTATATGTATATGTATATGTATATGTATATGTATATGTATATGTATATGTATATGTATATGTATATGTATATGTATATGTATATGTATATGTATATGTATATGTATATGTATATGTATATGTATATGTATATGTATATGTATATGTATATGTATATGTATATGTATATGTATATGTATATGTATATGTATATGTATATGTATATGTATATGTATATGTATATGTATATATATATACACACATACATATACACACATACATATACACACATACATATACACACATACATATACATACATATATATATATATACATATATATATATATATATATATATATATATATATATATATATATATACACATATATACACACACATGCAGTAAGTCCTCGCTTTTCGCAAAGGTTGCGTTCCTGGAAAACCTTATGATAAGCGAAACTGTGTTAAACAAAACATATTTTCCCATAGAAACCAATGTGTTAAAGGGGGGATGTGTTTTTGGCTCGGAATTTTTTGGACATAAACACAAATAAACAAAACACACTCTTCGAGTAGTGGCGACTTACCCCGAGGCTGGAGGAACGGAGTTGATTGCGGTGGACAAGTCACACTTGCGGAGTGGCAGAATCGTCCCCCTCTTCACTTGACACTGTGCTGTCACTTTCTTCACCAGCGGGAACGGTCTCTTGGCAGCTGGTTGAAGGAGCATCCTGGATGGTGGATGGAGTTGGTGCTGCATCTTTTGGCTTGAAAAATGCATGGAGAGTGGGCTGGATGGCTTTCTTTTTCTTTGCTGCATATAGTTCCTTGTAGCAAAGGGCATCATTAACAACACGGCTAAAATCAGTGCTCCTTTCAAGATTTGGATCTTGCTCGATAACAAATTCTATGGCACTTTCAAACGAGTTGAGGATTTGGCTGAGGTTTTTCATGGTGAGATGCTCGGATGAAGGTGTCACAGCATCTTCTTCTTCCTCAAGAGCCCACTGCTGTTCCAACTCCATAAGATCTTCATTGCTTAAGGGTTCTGCATGAGACTCCAGTAAGTCATCCACGTCCTCTTCGTCAACCTCTTCAAAACCAGCCTCCTGCGCCAGGTCTACAATTTGACTTGTAATCAACGGAACATCAGCAAACCCCGTGAAATTGTGGACACACTCAGGCCACACTTTCTTCCACACAGCATTCATTGTGGAGGCACTCACCTCCGCCCATGAATCCTTAATGTTTTCCAAAGCCATTTTTATGTTGTATGTTCGCCAAAACTCCTTGATTGATAGCTTGTCCTTATCAGTTTATTTGATAAGCTGCAGCATGGTAAGCTTAACATAATAGGCTTTAAAAGCAGCAATAACTCCCTGATCCATAGGCTGTAAAAGTGAGGTAGTATTTGGTGGTAAAAATACTACCTGCACGTTTTCACACCAGTCTTCCATTTGCTGAGGATGGGCAGGAGCATTGTCTACAAGCAGCAAAGATTTGTTGTCAATGTTGTTCTCCTTGGAGTACTTCTCAACATGATTGGAGAAGTAATTGATCACGTAATCGTGGGTCAATGCCCTAACAAACTACGTGCTTTTTCTTGTATCACAGCAAGAGATAAAGGCATGCGACGTTTAGTTTGATCTTCTATCCACACACATAATAAACGCTCCATGTTGTGTATAGCACCATCTCATTCTCGTTCGTGTCGTTGCACTCAAACTGGTCGCAATCTGTGATATTTTCTTTATCTTTGCCGAACTTTGAACGATCGAATGTACAGTCGATGCAGCGATTGCATGCGCGCGGCCGATTTCCGTTGTCCCTTCACCTCATTCATGTCTTAATTATATCCAATTTCACCTTCAATTCAATCTTGAAACGAGGTGTGCTCGGCAAAAGAATTGCGGGTCGCTTGGGATTCATACTGGAAGGTATGCAGGCGAGCGTGAAGAGAATACGTACAGTACAGCATACAGTTTATGCGCATCCTGTGTGATTGTTGTTTTTTGGAGGAAGTTTGAAACTTTTTTTTTTGCGTTTTTCCTTGCAATGACATTACGATAGGCATAAAATGTTTGCGATAATTGAAAAATTGGTCATTAAAACTAAATTACGAATAATCGAAACTACGATATGCGAACTTCCGGTATATATATATATATATATATATATATATATATATATATATATATATATATATATATATATAAATATAATCTCCAGCGAATGATACCGCTGAAGTTGTTTGCATTGATCAAATTCTACCGAAGAGTACTTGACTGAATTGGTAATTGATTTTTGAATAATTTTTTTTGTTGCCCGATTTGAACGAAACTTGATAGTGCACAGCCCAAGAGAATGGTGAGTAAGGTGGCCCAAAATTTTTTGCGCTCTCGTTTACCGTTTTGGCTGCATTTCGGGAATACATACGAGTTTTAGTAATATACAAGATGACCTGTGAACCTGTTGTGACCACCGCGGTTGATGAAACAAATCATTTCAAAAAAAAGATGCGACAGCGAACGATACCGCTGAGGTTGTTTGCATTGCTCAAATAATCCCGAAGAGTACTTGACTGAATCGGTAATTGATATTTTAATAATTTTTTTCGTTGCCCGATTTTAACGACATTTGATACTGCACACCACAGGTGCGCAGGTGAGTAAGGTGGGCCGAAAATTTTTGCTGCACTATTGTGTACCGTTTTGGCTGTATTTCAGGAACATATACATACATATGTACAAAATGAGTTTTACTAATAATAGAGATAAAAAATAGTCTGTCTTCCTTTGTTAATTGTCTTTTTCTTGCAATATACCATTATGACAGCAATATACTACTTCCTGCAGTGCAATATTGCCCAAATAATGCTTGAGGGTAGAGCTGTCTGTATAAAAGCAGTGTTGGAACAAACTAAGGGTTTGTAACTAATCAACAAAAGTTGGGACACCTGCAGGAATTGTTTGCATCAACTGACAAGGCTTAATTTACTTAAACTTGTCTTCTGATTGTGTTGTGGCTTTGGGTCTGCCAGACCTCTTCCTGTCAGAGTTTCCTCCAGTTTCCAAGTGCCTTTTGATGGTGTAGGAAACTGTTCTCACGGACACCTTGGCTTACTTTGCAATTTCACTTTAGGAAAGACCTACAATTTAAGGGTTATAATGGTCTGTCTGTCTTCCTTTGTTAATTATCTTTTTCTCACCATTCTGATAACATACTACTTCCTGCAGTGTAATATTATCCAAATAATGCTTCAGAGGGTGTAGCAACAGTCTGTTCCAACACTGCTTTTATAGACAGAGGGTTTGTAACTAATAAACAAAAGTTGCAAACAATTCCGAGAGGTGTTACATCAACATTCAAGGCTTAATTTACTTCCATTGCTGCAGAACAGCTGCAGTTGCTAACCCATTACTTGTTCCCTGAAAAAAGAATTTTTAACAACTCTGAAATGTACATTATTTTTCAGTTTTTGGTAACCTAAACTTTTTTTTTAAACCTCTGGCAGTTTACCACTTTGTTTTGTACCATTTGAGGTTATTCACTGGACTTGAACTAATCAAATTTCAGGAAAAAACTGAAAAATGGGGGCGTTCTAAAACTTTTAACCGGTAGAGTATAGCCACGAACGCTGGAGTCTCTGGGCATTAAACATTACAATGTATCCAGAAATTCGTTTGGAGATATGATACGAGACGCCATGACGCCGGCCATGCCCCCCCCGGTCCAATCAGCGGACTTGGCGCCCCTTTTGGCCAATCACAGGAGCAACGAGCGGATCGCGTGCCAAAACCGTCCAGTAAGGGGGGGGTGTGGGGTGGGTTACGAGAGGGAGTCCCCTCCCCCCCTGGACAGAGAGTGAATAATTGTTCGGCACTATCTGACGGGAAACAGTTGCAGTTGGTTTTTGCTGGCCGGATCGTCTGAGATCGCCTCGCCGACTGGCGCTCGCTGCCTTTTCTGCCCTCGCGCTGGTTGGCGTCCGTCCTTCATCCTCCGTCCCTGGTACTTGGAGTGGCATCGTGGTTGTGGGTTCGAGTCCCACCGATCCAGAACGTCAAAGACCACATGAGGTGGACAGGCCCAATATAGCTCTGGTCTCCAGCTCACCCTTTCCTCGAGCTGGAAGCCTTTAATAAAGACCCGACGGGGTCCATTTCTGGGTATCTGTGTGTGTGTGTCCGTGGGCCCATCTAGAAGTAGAATTAAGTGCTTTTGTTGTACATTATTTGCCTTGCTTAGTCGTGATAACTCTGATCTGTGTTCCCCTCCCGATTATTCTTCCCCTTATCCCCCAATTATTGTAAATTCCCCTTTTGTTGAATGTCCCAGCTCATCCTTGTCCTTTCTATCATTGGTTTGCTGCGCTGTGAATGGGAATTAGGAGGCTTCATTGTTTCCGTAATTGTGCAATCGGCCCAGCAGGAATCTGGTACTCTCCGCTCGGGGTACGACTCGGATCGCGCAGATCCTGCCGAGGGTGAATTTCCCCGGTAGCTTGGACGACGTGGGTATTTAGGTATATTGAAATTGGCAATTGACCCTAACCGTGGTCGACCTATTGGCGATCTTCGGTCCGATAATGGACCCATGACCTTTCGGATTTATCTGAAAGGTACGACCTAAATTCAGGGTGTTCGGTGGAGCAGACTCCACTGCTTCACCTAGCGGTCGTGCTCACCGCCGAGACCCGGCCCCACAACAATATATCTGCATAAGTGAGTGGGCATACCAGTTTGTGAACTGTCATCTGCGACCACCACATGTGGGTGGGCTCCAATTGCTGGAATTGAGACCGACCAAGTCTCAAAGCATCCACATCCATTTACGTGTGTATAATATTGTTTTGATTGTGAGGGGGGGTAGATGGAAGAATCCAATAGGGAATATAGCATTGTGTGGAGTTGCTTGGTCTGTGGACGTGTGGGAGGCATCTCAAGAGTAAATCAGGAATCTGTGAGCTTAAGTGTTACCTGTCACCACAAGAGGGGTGGTGCGGTGTTAATTAGCCAAGTTAGTAAGAACAAGTTCCCCATGTGTGATTACCCTCTGAATTTTCCCTATGTTTTTAAATTTCAAGATCAGCAATAAAGGTGAGGAACACATACCTAAAATCACATCAAACGGGCAGGTGAGGGAGGGGGTCGCCAAAAGGGAGTCGTCCTCGGTGGTTGGTGAGGGGACAAAGCGCACCAAGCTGAGGGAGTCAACAAAGCACACTAAGCTGCACAGCTAAGCCTAGTCATGGCATTCCAATTACAAAATAAATAACGAAAAACATTGCAACAAAGCATACATTAATTAATACTACCAATATCATTTAACAACAATAATGAATGTATAATCCCAAGACTGGCCCAAGCACATCTGGGCTTGGTGAAAGACAAGCAAAATGCTCCAGCAGTACGGCAAAGCAGGTATGCTACAAGGCCATGAAGACCAATGAAAATTTGCTCCAAGAGACCAAGAGGCCCACTAATGAAAATAAATTGAGCAACCCTGATGGCAAGGTATTTTAAGAGTCATGTGATGGTTCAGTGTTGTTAAACGCCATCTTCTCTTACTCTGTGAAGTACGACTGGAAGTTGCGCGTTCTTGGCTGACATCACCTCCATGCATGCGGCGATGCGAAGTAGCCATGATTCTGGGTAAGGAAAAAAAAATCCATATGTTTTGCACACAAACACCTGCACAAACATTCGTTTAAAAATACAAGGCAAGCTAACCAAAACTTCCCCAACAAGCAAGAACACCCCAATGATTTCATACCTCTGACATTCACAACGATAACACACCTTGTTGAAACCATTATCAAAGTTACTAACAAGTCATTGAGGTCATCGATAGATTACAGCAGCACATAATGGACATGCTATGGAGCAAATTGTAATTTCTGGCTGGAAAGGGGAAGTTCGTTTCAAAAAAGAGGATTGAAAACTGTCATCAGCCTTTAATGGTGATGACCTCGATTCCCACCCACGAAAGGCAAAAAGTCTGTGAGCACCCCCGCCCCCCCCCCCAAAAAAAAAAAAACATGCATCTGTGAGGGCGATCAGCAACCACCTCGATGATAGTAAAATAAAATGGTCCCACATATAGTGCGGTTGCCACAACAGCAGTCTGTCCATCAATTGCAACAAGCGAGAGGTCTTTCAATCACCTGAGACTCAAAAACGTACCTGTGAAGCACAATAGGGTGGGAGATGGTGAACCATTTGGCACTCCCCGGTCTGGCATGAAGAGCTGGGTAGGTGAGATCTCAGATTCTCAATGCAATGAATGCAAATAACTAATGGGGTGAAAGTTTAAGATACTTCACACGACAAAGGCAGTGGATACTTGATTTACATAATAAAAAAAAAAAAATTAAAAAGAGAAAAACTACATTTTTCACCAAGACATGACACAAACACACACAGACACAACAGTCAACATCCAAGACGGTTGTTTACAAACTGGATTACAACACAAAGCCATGGAGTGATTTTTTCCTTTAATGCTCTCCATATGAACACTTGTTATGAATCACAGTCCATGTCACATGTATAGTGAGAACTATTCTTAAAATTGCAATCATACAATGTTGCATGATTTGATAGGGTGAATAAGTCACCAGTGAAGGTAATCTTATGATTTATGTGATTCGTTCTCATTACCTTTCACAAATGTACATATATCCAGGTGTACCATGCTCCATAATGGGTAAAACAATATTCATTTTGACCACCCCCACCCCTTCCCCTCATTCAGGTTTGGCCTGAAAGTGACTTTACCTCCCTAGTCAAGCATTTGTTCTTAAACTCTTAATATTCAGGTGGATTGTGCAGTAATTACAAGAATGAATCTGTCATTGGACGTGTATGCCCTCCATAGTTCCCGTCAGTGTTACCACACACCATGGCGGGTGAAAGGTGCGAGAAATTTATCAGGGGTAAAGCAACATCCAGGCCACCGTGTGCAGTCTCTGCCACTTCAGTTTATTTTGAAGATGTGAATCCTCCAATCTGTAGTAAAGTTATCATATCTTCATTTTATGGGGATCCACATTACCAACGCTTCTTTAACTCCAGCCAAACTAAAAAGAAAATTCACCATGGAAATACAATGGAGGGTATAGTTGAGGTTAAAAAAAAAGAAAAAAAAAGTCAGCAATAATAAAAACAAAAAACTTCCACACCCTGAGAGACACCCCACCACCTTCCTCATGGATATGCTAACAATCTCGCACACCCCTTCCCCCAAAACCCTCACATGGATCGACGCCCCTGAAGCGAGATATGGAATACAGTATTAATATTTTTTTTACAACTGTTCCCTGGACTTAAATTATCATTTGAATGGAGATAAAGTTCATTTTGATGAACAGGAACTACAGAAAACAAGATAAAGTTGAATTCAACAATTTTGCTGGAAAAAAAAAAAAAAAAAAAACAATAAAGAGAGGCCCAAAAATAATACAATGTAAACAAATATACACTTGGCTCAAGGGATGGAAAACAGAACAGGACTTCCTCCAAGGGCTTCCTTCCACCGTTAAACAAAATCAGGGATTGGGAGTTTCATCTGTCAATTCTAAACTTCCATGACATTGCATATTTCAGGTCATCTTGAATTTCAGCAAAAAGTAAACATCCTTCATGAATCCAGCAATTTCAAAAAAAAAGAAGTTGTGGGTATGGTTAAAGAAAGGGGGATGAGCCTCCTGACAAGCCCAAAAGGCAGTTGTGTGCCCATCTCAGATACAGAATGGTATTGAGAGCAGATGAGTGGGAAGACATGAAAATCTCTTGATCACGGTGTCCCAAATAAACCCATTCCGATAAAACAGCATCATTGCACGATTCACTCATCTGGCATCTGATGGCACTTCTCAGTAGGTCCGTTGAGCAAGACACCATAATCTTGAGGATCATCAGCATTCCTTGTAAAGAGTCAGACTATTGGCACGTCAATTGCCCAGAGTGTGGTCAACTTATTTTGCAGTGTGCAACCACACCTGATCCTCACTCGGGTATTCACCCCTCCAGATGAAAATCCTTACAATGATGACACCCGATAACCATCATGCAGACTCAATTAATATCCCACCGAACTATTCACAATCAATCAGCCCTTGGATTTGTACAATGAGCAATCGCAATTTTATTTTTGCTCATCCATGTGTCTTTTAAAAATAAAATAAAATAAAAAACCTGCAAAAGGAAACCTCAACCATACATACGTGACATGGATCATATCCTGTTATCCCAAGGTAGAGGAAGGTGGGGCATCCATTTATTATACAAGCAAAGATAACTAAGAAAATGGCAGGTACAGCCTGTCAGTTATAAATAAAACATTATTTTACTGTTTGACTAAAAGGTAACGCAATAACCGTTTAAGGACAAAGGGACATGTCCCTAAGCTCGAAAGTGGTGCAGCTCTGATATTTTAGATTTTATTTTTGTTTTTTAACATTTGCACCTTGAATGGCAAAAAATTGATGTTTCCAGAATTTTTGTCAATTGGTGGGGCGGGGGGGGGGGGTGAAATTAACAAAAAATAACAAATAACCTTGTATTTTTCATCGTCCAGACTTGACTTTCAATTCATATGCACGATTATAGCGAGACGAGTAATAAAATGGGACCTTTACCTGAAAATTAATTGAGATGCTTGTTGTCTTCAAAAACTAATTTTTAGCAAGTAACGCTGAAGAAAAATTAAAATATAAAGCACGAAGAAATGTAACCATGGGATTTGTTTTGCGATGAGAGAGCCGTGTACATATTACTGATGTAGATCGAGAGGAAATGCGTTACAAGAGCAAAAAAAAAAAAAAACGGGTCGAGATGTCGGGATCCGAACAAAGGGAACGGGTCGAGATGTTGGGATCCGAACAAAGGGAACGTGTAAAGATTGTCCCAAAGGAACAAAATGCAAAAGGCCCTCAATTGACAGGAGAGGCTTCTTCAAATTGTGCAAGGCTCGTAGAAGATGATGCACACGACAACCAAAAAGGAAGACCTTTTTTTTTGAAAAAGGCAGACAATGGAAACAGAAGAGGGTGTCACAAGATAACATCAGGAAGATAATGTCAAACATGGCACCTGAAAAACAGGAAGATATACAGGACATGGCACAGTCTTCCTGGAATTCCAAATTCCAACATCAAACAGACCCTCCTCCACCCAACATACAAGCACTCAAACATTGTTCCAGGAAATTAGGTAGTCATTCGAAGAAAAGAAAAAAAAAAAATCATATAAATTACAGGTAAATGTTAAAAAAGTTGACAAACCAAGTTTACCTGCTTGATGCATTTGAATCTCAACCAGAAAGCAATTAAATTGCTGGGCCTGTCTACTGGTAGGAAAACTATGTGGATAAGCTTTACCCAACATTGGCACCTTAACCAGTCTGAATGTACATTTCAGAGTGCATGTGCGTGTGTAACTTCCCTGGCACTACCATTTGAAAGAAAACAAATTCGCTCAGTGGGTAGGGAGAGTGCATCTCGCAGTCCTGGAGCAGCCAAATAAAGTACACGACATGACGTGAATCGCAGCATTCGTCCATTCGACGAATTGCGCAAAACAAGGCATTTCCACCTTGAAAGGGAATTTCAGATTCGAGATCTTCACAGGCCACGCACCTTTTGTTCTCTACTTTCAGAGGAAAAGTACAACGGGCAACAAAAGGCAAACAATATCCAAGCATATTACAAGTGCATTCACCAGGTGCTTCCAGGTGATGAAGGTAACAAAGCAGGCAGTCAGTGACATGGTCAGACAGACAAAAGCCTTGTTATGAAGTGTAAAAAGGGCACGTGGGAGGGGAAAAAAAAAATACCAAGAGGCAATTCATTTTGTATAATAGTAATAACGTCACAAGAAATTTCATATCAGTGTACGAATCCGTTTGGTTATGATAACCAACTCAACCTTTAGTAATTATCAAGACCTTGAAAAGCAATCTTTGGTAGCAAATAAATTAGAGGATTTGTTACATGACAGACTACAGGGAGCAGAAAATCCAGCCTTTCATAAAATTAAAAATTCCAAACCCAACAAGATAAGTAAAACTCACTTCATAATTCAAGACCTATCAAAGGCATTCTCAAACTGCCTCAGATCTATTAAAAAATAAAAACAAAGAAGAGGATAAAAAACAACGCATGGCAAAACATGGACTAAGCTGCAAAGCTAAATCACACAGACAGCTTACGGTATACCTACCAACTTTATTACATAAATGTACAGGGAGTATGGTTGGGGAGGTGGTGGTTTGGGGGGGGGGAATACAGTCTATGAAGAGGGAGATGAGCAAATGCAAAGTTGGTGAAGAAGATGCCAGGAGTCGACGACACGAGTGCAATGCACAGCGAAAAAAAAAAAATTAAAAAACAGGGGAGAGTCCGAACGAGGGGGTAGGTGGTAGGGATACATTTTAAAATAACCTGGGATACAAGGCCAAACAATTTATGAGCAATCAAATTGAGAACAAAGGCCAGGAGGGATTAAATTAAAGAGAGAAGGTTCAGCTAGTGGCTGGATACAAGTTGCACCCAATAAAATATAGGAGGTGGGATGAAGAGGTGGGGCTTCAGCAGCTTCAGAGTTTTGTTTTGACACCTTTTTTTTTTTAGATAGCATGTGGAACCATTGTCAAAGGAGAAATGGTGGTACAAGGGTAAATGCAAGTAATCAGAGTAGTCAAGAAGGGTACATGTTTGGATGGAGAGGGGGAGGAAGGGAAGAGAGGTGTGAAGGTAAAAGCGAGTGAAGTGAGAGAGAAGGGGACAGGGTTGGGTAGGAGGCAGAGCACCGTGGGTCACATGGCATATTTGTGCGTCCAATCACGAGCAACCTTGTTATATCTGGAGGGAAAGAGGAAAAGGTGAACAATCAAGTTGAGATTTGTCTCACCTTACCTTCTACTCAAGCATCAATACAAACACACCCCTCCCTTCACACCTGTCTCTGTCTGTCTTGTACAATTTTGCAATCTCTGGAACCAAAGGGTCATCAGGGTTGGGATCGCACAGTAGAGAACAGATGGAGAGCAACACTAGAGAGGGAAAGGGGGGGGGGGTGAAAGGATTTTTTTTTTAAAGCACCATACCACTCACTTCAAAATCATTACTTCAAGCACAAGGAGCATCAAAATCTCAGCAAACAGGTCACAGGCGCAGCACCAACACACCTTTGCTGACAGTTAGGGCAGGAGACCATTGCGAACGCAGAATGTCCAAGCAGATGCTGCCATTACTGTTTATGTTTGGGTGGTAAATCCTTGTAGTAAATGCCACCTAATGGAACAGTTGGATAAGATGAGAGCAGAAGAGAAAAAATAAAAAAAAAACCAAGATTAAACAATAAATATACAGATGGAAAAAAACTAAAAAAAAAAACTAAAAAAAAAACTTCCATTTTAACTGGAAAAGTACAAACCCAACCTCCTCTCCTGTGCCATTTATCATCACTGAGATTTTACTTTGAGAGAAATACTTCAACATCAGTGCATAAGCGAAACAGCAAGGACGGGATGACAACCTTTGGTGGCTTAAATGGGTAGTCCGTTGGAAAGTGAATTGTGAGGAAGAAGACGCCTCCTTGGTAAGGACTGTCTGGCTGGAATGGGGGGTGGGAGGGGAGAGAAAATAAATAATAAAAGTTTGAAAAATACATTTACAATTTCAACAAGGAAAACAAGTCTTTATAAACCAATTGGTCAGCACAGAAACACGATCAAACTCCCATCCGAATGCCGAGGTACATGCCACCCCGCTGCGAGAAAGGCGAACAGACGTCTCGGGCACAGGCCCTCTGCCTTGAAAACGCCAACCCAAAAGCTATACTTCACCCTCGCCCATGGCATAATATTTCCAAAGGCAAGGCGAAAGGCCCACCAAACAAACAGCAATGACCCCTCGAGGGTATTAGGCCCCGGGGGCCACAAAAAGTTCCCGGGCAGCCAAGTCCATCAACATTTCCTTGAAGAAAAATAAATCTTAACAATTCCAATACTTTACTAATTATATTTATTTATATAATTGGTGTTATAATTGGTGAGCCTGGTGTTGGCGCAGTGGTTTGGGCAGCGGCTTGGGATCCAAAAGGTCATGCGTTCAAGCCCCGTTGGGCCACTGAATTAATACACCAGGGGGTTAACTCAGCCTGTCATCGTTCCGAGGTCGGTGAAGTGAGTACCAGTGTACTGGGCCGGTGTATACCCTATCCCTGTGTCGTAAGAGGCGACCAGGGTTGCGTCAGGAAGGGCATCCGGCGCAAAATGTGCCAAAATCACTATGCAGATCATACGGATGATCCGCTGTGGCGACCCCAAACGGGAGCAGCCGAAGGAAGAATATATATATATATATATATATATATATATATATATATATACATATACATATACATATACATATACATATATACATATACATACACACACATTTCCAGCGGTGTGCATGTGACCGCTGTTTTGACAACCACTGGTCCGATCTATTGCTGGAGACCTGAGGATATGCCTTTTCAAGGTTTTATATTAATCGGACAAGCGGTTCCCAAGTTACGGCCATTTTATTGCATTTTTCAGTGTTGGAAAGGTGTATGTGTATGTATATATATATATATATATATATATATATATATATATATATATATATATATATATATATATATATATATATATATATATATATATATATATATATATATATATATATATATATATATATATATATATATATATATATATATATATATATATATATATATATATATATATATATATATATATATATATATATATATATATATATATATATATATATATATATATATATATATATATATATCGCAGCTGAAGTGTCGTTCCACCTTCTCACGCCATTTTTTCCCTAAAGATCTCAGAAAAATGATAACAGCCTATTAATAATAACAAGCCGAAACCCCGTCACAGACGGATTCCATGAGCCCAATATGACAACCAGTGGCGTCTTTTAAGAGCCGGATCCCAGTTGATGTACTTCATGGAGGCCTACAAAACGTCCTTGTACACTACTCCTTGTGAAGAAGTCCCCTGATTTGTGCACGTGTCTACTTTGACGAACACCGTGTCAAAACTTCTCAGGTCGCAGTACCGAGAAAAACGTGACACGACCGTGAGGAGCACAAAATTGGTCCTTCAGTATTAATATAGAGATACAATGTTTCGTGTTACATTTTTTGTGTCAAATTCACATTCTGAGGTGGTCAGCCTGTGCAGAAGAGGGTTTTACATCGCAGACGCTATTTTCGAGGAGTGGAATTACACCGCTCAGCAGTGACGGTCTATCGACCACACGTAATGTCAGCGAATGACCGATGTCATGACGTCCTTCCGCCTCTCAGCGGTGACGTCACACATCGCCATGTAAACGAATGCAAAACGAAAAGTGTTTATTCTGCTTCAGAGTTGAAGTTTGACTATTGCCACTATGTGCGATGCACTATTACAGGTACGAAGTTTTTCAGTCCAGGTCACAGTACCGAGAAAAACGTGACGCGACTGTTCGGAGCACAAAATTGGTCCTTCAGTATTAATAAGTCGATAATAGCACAATAATTGGCAGTAATAAAAAGAATAACATGATACAATGACCAATGTCTGTCAACCAATGACAGGAAACAGTGCTATGACATTACCAATGACCTCACAATTAATGTTTATTTATTTTTTTGCACAATGACATCACAAGTCTTCTTCTTAGTTTGATATGACATCACAATTGACGCTGGGGACCTGAGTGTTTCCCAGGTGTTTCCCAAGTTATGGCCATTTATGATACGGTTGGTCCGATCAAATTGGAAAAAATGCCCCAATCGAGTCGTCATTTACGAGAGCGAAGGAACGAAGCTGAACATACTGGCACGCACGAGTATATCAAATAGACACAGTGGCACTGACACTGATACGGTGTCAAATCTAAATTTTAATGCATCTCAATACGACCACATGAATGCAGAGAGTGCACCATCACAAGCAGGGCTTTTCATGGCAAGGGTTCCCCCTCCCAGCCCCCAGGAAGGGAACTTTCATTACAAGGGTTCCTCCTCTGAGCCACCAGGTAAGGAACTTGCATTATAAGGGTTCCTCCTCTGTGCCACCAGGTAGAGAATTTGCATGACAAGGGTTCCTCCTCTGAGCCACCAGGTGGGGAACTTGCATTACAAGGGATCCCCCTCCCAGCCCCCAGTTCAGGAACTTACATGACAAGGTTACCCCCTCCCAGCCACCAAGTAGAGAACTTACAGGACAAGGGTTCCTCCTCTGAGCCACCAGGTAGGGAACTTGCATTATAAGGGTTCCTCCTCTGAGCCACCAGGTAGGGAACTTGCATGACAAGTGTTCCTCCTCTGAGCCACCAGGTAGGGAACTTGCATGACAAGGGTTCCTCCTCTGAGCCACCAGGTAGGGAACTTGCATGACAAGGGTTCCTCCTCTGAGCCACCAGGTAGGGAACTTGCATTACAAGGGTTCCTCCTCTGAGCCACCAGGTAGGGAATTTGCATGACAAGGGTTCCTCCTCTGAGCCACCAGGAAGGGAACTTGCATTACAAGGGTTCCTCCTCTGAGCCACCAGGTAGGGAACTTGCATTACAAGGGTTCCTCCTCTGAGCCACCAGGAAGGGAACTTGCATTACAAGGGTTCCCCCTCCCAGTTAAGGAACTTGCATGACAAGGGTTCCTCCTCTCAGCCACCAGGTTGGGAACTTACATTGCAAGTGTAAATAATCCAAATATTTTGTAATGGGAAAAGTATAACCAAGCTACTCAGTCATAATCGTTTCATAAATCCTGAAAAAAAAATAAAATAAAATAAAATAAAATCTACCTGCTCGTTACATCACACCAAAATATATTTATTAAAAAATATTTTCTACTTTTATTATTCCCCCGAGCTGTATGAATTGTCTGCTGAATAAATACTGTCAGTTTAGGTCGTCTGTAAATGTCCACAAGCACTTATAAACGAGAACACATCAAGATCCTGACGTGAACACTCAGATTAGCATCACGCGAGCCCAACAGCCTCCCATTATGGACGACGAGCACGTTCAATGGAATCTTCGATCTCTTACTCTACTCAAAGCAGATGCAACGAGAACGGCCACTTGATTGAGTGCATACCTCTGCCAGGCTGATTAGTTTACCTCTTGCATCCCACCGATATGCCAGATCTGGATTCGGACCTGAACTGAAATTTAAAAATCGGCTTGTCCTCGTCACCAAACGTTGGCCAAATCCGTCCACAACTTTTTGAGACAAGCTACATATCGTTTTAGTCCGATGGCACCCAATGGTGAAGAATCATTTAAAATTCTCACAGTTATCTCCAGATCTGGATCTTCACCAAAATCGAATCAGTTCGTCCTTGTCACACACTCAACCTGCCCACAAAATGTCATCCAGATCCGTCCACAATTTTGAGATATCCTGCACACAGACAGACGTAAACACACAACATCCAGGTAGAGGTTAAAATAAAAAAAACCTCTAATTCTACGTTAGTTGGACTATATCGACCTATTCCCCAATGTCTCCAAAAAACAGGGCAAGAAGATGAACGTCTGCATCACTTATTACATACAATGGTGAAGCCTGGCATGCCTAGTCACTTTCGGTGATCGTGGGCCCACGGTCGCACTTCATTCCAGCTGACCTTCATCCTTTCGTCAACGGCACGTCGTGAGGTCTCTCTTGGCCGTCCAACCCTCGTCGTCCCATCAGGCGCCGACATAAATCGCTCTTTGCGGTACATGTTGCCAATGCATCCGCAGCTCCTAATTGCAATAGCTACGATGCTTTTCCTAGTCAACCTCCGTCTTACTAGGTATGCCACGCCAGGTTTTCTTGTGGCCGCTGTAGATGAAAGCCATTTGGATTAGCCACACGAGAAGGCACTCGGTGCCACCTCGAAATCATATGTTGTGAAGAATGACCAAACAATTTTTTTTTCATCGACATCAGCAATAGAGCAAAACAAAATCTTTCGCAGCACATAAGAGGGAATTCAAAGCCAGGAAGGGGGGGGGGGGGGGAAATCAGGATACCATGGTGTCAAAATGTGCATCTATCGAGGGTAGTGCTATATTACCGGTCCCATAATTGTAGCTTGCCAGTGAAACACTAAAGGCGGGCAGAGGGTGAGAGAAGAGAAAGAGAAAAAGAAACATTAATAGGGTGAGAAAGAACACGCTCGAGGATCAATGGGTACAAAGGGTGAACAAATTACTGGCTCAATTATTTATATATATACATACATACATACATACATACACATATATATATATATATATATATATATATATATATATATATATATATAAAATTATCCTCCATGAAGATTCTTGTTTTAAAAATAAATAAATTAAAAAAAAATCGACCCACAATCCCCCCCCTCCCAACCAAGCCCTTCTTTCCATTACTTGGACTTACTGTCGTCCCCGACGGGCCCGGCCGAGCATTGTGCTGGAGGATCTCTTCCTAAATCATTCAGTTCCTACACACACACACAACACACACACACACACACAAACGTTACCCAAGCACATCGTGATACTTGCACAAGAAATGCTCAACAAACGCGGCCGATGTGCACGAAAAGAGGAGCGAGAAGAGGACGAGGATTAAAAAAAAAACTACAATACAAAAATAATAATAATAATAATAAAACCACCATGTCCGTCAAGAGCAACGAGAAAGAAAACAAAATAACGACGTGAGGAGAGAAAAAGGGTACAAAGCCTCGCCCCAAGAATAGCATCTCCCGCCCCCATTCAGCGCCTTTCTCGCCTTCCCAATGACAGGCAGCCAGAAAAGGCATCACACTCGGATTCCCACGAACACGAGCCTCTGAATAACCGACGAGGCGACGTGTTCGTCGCGTCAGATGCGTCCGAGGAAAAACTAAATAACTCGCCAGGCCCGAGGCCTCGGTCATGGCGGAGACGAGAACGAGCCGAGCGGCGGTTCACAGGCCCGTGGCCCTACACTGCGGACCGTCCTTCGGCCTCACCTTGTGAATTCGTTTCAACGCCATCACGTGGAACTGTATTTGCCCGAAATCCCGGCTCGTCGAGGAAAACTGCGATCAGAAGCGCCGGCGACGAGCCCAAAGTTTCCTCCTATCCGGTACACGTTAATAACGAGCAGCGACTGAAAGCAGATTCAATAGGAACGGTCGAACGAGCCCGTTACCCGGTGTAAGAGGCTCCGCCCCCTCTCAGCGTTTTATATTTCCCGACTAGACGGATCACTCCGCCGGACCGATCACTCCGCCGGACCGATCACTCCGCCGGACGGATCACTCCGCCGGGCCGATCACTTCGCCGGACGGATCACTCCGCCAGGCCGATCACTCCGCCGGACCGATCACTCCGCCGGGCGGATCACTCAGTTGGACTGGGGGGGATTCATTTTTCACATCAAATCATTCCGCTCGTTGTTAACGACGATGCGCGACGTATGGGAGCTTTTTTCCCGGTGGAACAGTGAGTGTGAGTGTGAGTATGAGTGGTACTCCATTTACTCAGACGTCTCGACGGACGTCACATGTGGATAGTTTTAATTCGCCGTTGAATGCGACATTTGCCCTGATTGGTCGGTTCTCCTTCATCCGGCTTTGTTTCATTCTCGTTGCCGTATTTATGAATCCCCCCCCCTGTACGTACTTCATTTAGAAGAACGCGCCTCACAGCACGGTCCAGAGGGCCGCATGCCTCGCCTGCGTCCTCTTCTCTTCTCTCTCATATCCTGGTGATTCATTAATTAATGGACGTTAAACCCACGTGCCGTCTCTTCCCGCGTTTCTTGGTGGACGTTAAAGATCCTTCACGAAGAGTAGGCGAGCTATCTCCGGCACTCTGAACAAATCACAAATTCCTGTCCGAAAATACAGGCAGTACTTACTGCTGCTCTGACCAACAGGGGGCACTGCATCTGAGGAAATATCAGTGTAAGTTACATGAGAACGGGGGACAGGGAGACTCCGCACATGTTGTGCTGTGTGCTCGGAGGAGCGCCATGACGCATGGCAAACGTTTCTTGTCACGTGGGTCATGGGCGCCATTTTGTATCCTTCGATCGTTCATTGAATGAGTTCGCGACGTCTCGTCATTCTCTTTTTTATTTTTTTTTATTTTAAACCACAAGATGCCGTGCCATTGGATGCACCAATCGATCAGAGAAGGGGTTTTAAAAATGTACGGATTCCCATCAGACGATGTCTTGTCACCCCCCTTGTAAAAATGGTAACATTGCTTTTTTTATCTTCTGACGCATACTTGGGTGGTGTATAGGTAACTGACAGCTCTGTATACCCAAAAAATAATTAATAACCCGAGTTGCGTGCATGAAGCAAAAACATACCGACTGCTTATAATTCAAAACAGCTCACTGCACTGGAGAACGTGGAGACAAGAATGCTGCACTGACCCTCCTCTACCTGGAGGGGGCGCTACATGATACACATTTACGTACCCCCCAAACCCACAAAGACCATTAATTGGGGTCATGCTGATCCTATGTCGCAAGTCTGGTTGGAATTGGCCCAGAACTGTAGGAGTAGTGTGACACACAAATACAAATGAAAAATCACTCTGAGAGTGACACTTGGCAAAACAGAAAAACACTCAGTGGAGCCGCACACTTCCACCAGGCTGAACAGTTTACATTTTGTATCTGATTCCAGACTTTAACCAGAATCGAATCGGATCGGATCGGATTGTTCTTGTCACCAAACGAACTCATCCACCGAGATTTTATCATAACTCCTCCACAACTTTTGGAGATATCGTGTAATCACGTTTTTAGCCCTCTATCCATCAATGGTGAAGAATCAGTTATAAAATTAAATAACTGTCGGATCTGGATCCGGATTGGGATCTTCGACAAAAATGAAGCGTTGCTGTTCTTGGCCTGTCCCATAAACACACAAACATTTTAGAACGATTACTTGAAAACTGTGGCCAAAAATTGTGACAAACAGGCAAACACACACAAAAGCTACAGGCCAACATACTTAAGGAAAAAATATTTTTCGTCAAGTAACAATCACCGGTCCATGAATAATAAGGATACACCTGCAGTACTCTCACTTTAAGACACGTTTTACATCACATGACAAGTGTCCAGTGGATTTTACGTCACACGACACAAGTGTTCAGTGGATTTTACATCACATGACACAAGTGTTCAGTGGATTTTACGTCACACGACACAAGTGTTCAGTGGATTTTACATCACATGACACAAGTGTTCAGTGGATTTTACGTCACATGACACAAGTGTCCAGTGAATTTTACGTCACATGGCACAAGTGTCCAGTGGATTTTACGTCACATGGCACAAGTGTCCAGTGGATTTTACGTCACACGGCACAAGTGTCCAGTGGATTTTACGTCACATGACACAAGTGTCCAGTGGATTTTACATTACATGGCACAAGTGTCCAGTGGATTTTACGTCACATGGCACAAGTGTCTAGTAGATTTTACGTCACATGGCACAAGTGTCTAGTAGATTTTACGTCACATGGCACAAGTGTCTAGTGGATTTTACGTCACATGACAAGTGTCCAGTGAATTTTACGTCACATGACACAAGTGTCCAGTTGATTTTACGTCACATGGCACAAGTGTCCAGTTGATTTTACGTCACATGGCACAAGTGTCCAGTAGATTTTACGTCACATGACACAAGTGTTCATTGGATTTTACATCACATGACAAGTGTCCAGTGGATTTTACGTCACACGACACAAGTGTTCATTGGATTTTACATCACATGACAAGTGTCCAGTGGATTTTACGTCACACGACACAGTGTTCATTGGATTTTACATCACATGACACAAGTGTTCATTGGATTTTACATCACATGACAAGTGTCCAGTGGATTTTACGTCACACGACACAAGTGTTCAGTGGATTTTACATCACATGACACAAGTGTTCAGTGGATTTTACGTCACATGACACAAGTGTCCAGTGGATTTTACGTCACATGGCACAAGTGTCCAGTGGATTTTACGTCACATGACACAAGTGTCCAGTGGATTTTACGTCACATGGCACAAGTGTCCAGTGGATTTTACGTCACATGGCACAAGTGTCCAGTGGATTTTACGTCACATGACACAAGTGTCCAGTGGATTTTACATCACATGGCACAAGTGTCCAGTGGATTTTACATCACATGACACAAGTGTTCATTGGATTTTACATCACATGACAAGTGTCCAGTGGATTTTACGTCACACGACACAAGTGTTCAGTGGATTTTACATCACATGACACAAGTGTTCAGTGGATTTTACGTCACATGACACAAGTGTCCAGTGGATTTTACGTCACATGGCACAAGTGTCCAGTGGATTTTATGTCACATGACACAAGTGTCCAGTAGATTTTACGTCACATGCCACAAGTGTCCAGTGGATTTTACGTCACATGGCACAAGTGTTCAGTGGATTTTACATCACATGACACAAGTGTTCAGTGGATTTTACGTCACATGACACAAGTGTCCAGTGAATTTTACGTCACATGGCACAAGTGTCCAGTGGATTTTACGTCACATGGCACAAGTGTCCAGTGGATTTTACGTCACACGGCACAAGTGTCCAGTGGATTTTACGTCACACGACACAAGTGTCCAGTGGATTTTACATTACATGGCACAAGTGTCCAGTGGATTTTACGTCACATGGCACAAGTGTCTAGTAGATTTTACGTCACATGGCACAAGTGTCTAGTAGATTTTACGTCACATGGCACAAGTGTCTAGTGGATTTTACGTCACATGACAAGTGTCCAGTGAATTTTACGTCACAATACACAAGTGTCCAGTTGATTTTACGTCACATGGCACAAGTGTCCAGTTGATTTTACGTCACATGGCACAAGTGTCCAGTAGATTTTACGTCACATGACACAAGTGTTCATTGGATTTTACATCACATGACAAGTGTCCAGTGGATTTTACGTCACACGACACAAGTGTTCATTGGATTTTACATCACATGACAAGTGTCCAGTGGATTTTACGTCACACGACACAAGTGTTCATTGGATTTTACATCACATGACACAAGTGTTCATTGGATTTTACATCACATGACAAGTGTCCAGTGGATTTTACGTCACACGAAACAAGTGTTCAGTGGATTTTACATCACATGACACAAGTGTTCAGTGGATTTTACGTCACATGACACAAGTGTCCAGTGGATTTTACGTCACATGGCACAAGTGTCCAGTGGATTTTACGTCACATGACACAAGTGTCCAGTGGATTTTACGTCACATGGCACAAGTGTCCAGTGGATTTTACGTCACATGGCACAAGTGTCCAGTGGATTTTACGTCACATGACACAAGTGTCCAGTGGATTTTACATTACATGGCACAAGTGTCCAGTGGATTTTACATCACATGACACAAGTGTTCATTGGATTTTACATCACATGACAAGTGTCCAGTGGATTTTACGTCACACGACACAAGTGTTCAGTGGATTTTACATCACATGACACAAGTGTTCAGTGGATTTTACGTCACATGACACAAGTGTCCAGTGGATTTTACGTCACATGGCACAAGTGTCCAGTGGATTTTACGTCACATGACACAAGTGTCCAGTAGATTTTACGTCACATGGCACAAGTGTCCAGTGGATTTTACGTCACATGGCACAAGTGTCCAGTGGATTTTACGTCACATGGCACAAGTGTCCAGTGGATTTTACGTCACATGACACAAGTGTCCAGTGGATTTTACGTCACATGACACAAGTGTCCAGTGGATTTTACATTACATGGCACAAGTGTCCAGTGGATTTTACGTCACATGGCACAAGTGTCTAGTGGATTTTACGTCACATGGCACAAGTGTCCAGTGGATTTTACGTCACATGACACAAGTGTCCAGTGAATTTTACGTCACATGACACAAGTGTCCAGTGAATTTTACATCACATGGCACAAGTGTCCAGTTGATTTTACGTCACATGGCACAAGTGTCCAGTAGATTTTACGTCACATGACACAAGTGTTCATTGGATTTTACATCACATGACACAAGTGTTCATTGGATTTTACATCACATGACAAGTGTCCAGTGGATTTTACGTCACACGACACAAGTGTTCATTGGATTTTACGTCACATGACAAGTGTCCAGTGGATTTTACGTCACACGACACAAGTGTTCATTGGATTTTACATCACATGACAAGTGTCCAGTGGATTTTACGTCACACGACAAGTGTTCATTGGATTTTACATCACATGACAAGTGTCCAGTGGATTTTACGTCACACGACACAAGTGTTCAGTGGATTTTACATCACATGACACAAGTGTTCAGTGGATTTTACGTCCCATGACACAAGTGTCCAGTGGATTTTACGTCACATGGCACAAGTGTCCAGTGGATTTTACGTCACATGACACAAGTGTCCAGTAGATTTTACGTCACATGGCACAAGTGTCCAGTGGATTTTACGTCACATGGCACAAGTGTCCAGTGGATTTTACGTCACATGGCACAAGTGTCCAGTGGATTTTACGTCACACGACACAAGTGTTCAGTGGATTTTACATCACACGACACAAGTGTTCATTGGATTTTACATCACATGACAAGTGTCCAGTGGATTTTACGTCACACGACACAAGTGTTCAGTGGATTTTACATCACACGACACAAGTGTTCATTGGATTTTACATCACATGACACAGTGTTCAGTGGATTTTACGTCACATGACACAAGTGTCCAGTGGATTTTAAGTCACATGGCACAAGTGTGCAGTGGATTTAACGTCACATGGCACAAGTGTGCAGTGGATTTTACGTCACATGACACAAGTGTCCAGTAGATTTTACGTCACATGGCACAAGTGTCCAGTGGATTTTACGTCACATGGCACAAGTGTCCAGTAGATGTTACATCACATGGCACAAGTGTCTAGTAGATTTTACGTCACATGACACAAGTGTCCAGTGGATTTTACATCACATGGCACAAGTGTCCAGTAGATGTTACATCACATGGCACAAGTGTCCAGTAGATTTTACATCACATGACACAAGTGTCCAGTGGATTTTACGTCACATGACACAAGTGTCCAGTGGATTTTACATCACACGACACAAGTGTCCAGTGGATTTTATGTCACACGGCACAAGTGTCCAGTAGATTTTATATCACATGGCAAAAGTGTGTGTGTGTGTGTGTGTGTGTGTGTGTGTGTGTGTGTGTGTGTGTGTGTGTGTGTGTGTGTGTGTGTGTGTGTGTGTGTGTGTGTGTGTGTCCTCCATAACTCAAAAACCATAAAACCTCGCTGACTGAAACTTTCCGTGCACACAAAAAAACTCCAAGGAAGTGCAAGAGTGAAACTTGGGTGTTTGGGTTAATTAAAACACCCCTTTTGAACATAATTAACGACCTTATGTAATTATATCCTTCATCAGGTGATCCTCGGCCACTTCGCTGTCTGGGATCTTAAAGCGTTTCCTGGGTAACCTTGCTGGGGTCTGAAGCCGCCATGTTTTTTTTGGCCTGCTCAACCTTGCCTTGACTTGGAACAGGCCGCAACGATTTCTTAACGATGAAGTTTTTTTTCATTTTCCTCACTTATCAAATGCCTGTTCGTCATGGCTACGAATCCTTATATACATCGATTTTGTATAGACGAGTTTTCAAATTAGGAGCTTGGAGTGATTTCATGCCATTATATGATACAACTTTCCACGATGTTCTCTCACGGACTCGTTAAAGTATATCATCAAAATATTATTTCCGTTTGGAGGATCGGATATCGTCGGGATTAAATAATTGTCAAAATCTTTCATGAAATCTGATAATTTAAAGAAATAACGAGTCTTATAACGAAGCCGATATAGTTATTTACATTAAGCAAGCAAAGCTATGTTCCCTCTTCCATACATACACAAGAAAATGTGAAATTTCCAAAAAATTAAACTTATCCTTTTCTACTGTTTGGATAAGGCCAAAAAAAAAAAAAAAAATGTTGCATTGGCGTAACCCGCCCGACCCTAAAAATTCCGCCGACCCTACGTTTTTTTTTTTGTTTTTTTGCTATCGAAAAATTTTGCCGAAAAAATTTGAAAAAAAAAAAAAAAAGAATTTATTGCTATTTTTGTTGTTTTGCTATCGTTTTCAAGTATCTTGTTGATTGCGATCGCGATCGCAAAAACCCGGAAGTGTTTCGGACAGAACCCGCCGACAAAAAGGGTGGTACTCGAGCCGGGGGAGATTTTGGGAGGGAGTTATTAGGAAAAAAATAATAATAAAAAAAAAGATCCCGACCGACCTACCCTATTTTTCAGTGACCCGTTACGCCAATGCAACATTTTTTTTTTTTTGGCCTAATTATATTGAGTGAACAAAAAAATTTCGTAATGTGCCAAATTTAACGAGCCTCATTGAGCTATATGATTTAATGTATTCACTGCTTGACCTTGTGACCTGTCCCCCAGAGGGACTGCCTATCCATAGTGTCTGCCAAATCTGTGTCTATATTTTCGGAAGTTTAACGAGGTGCTCCACAGGGAATCAAAGCAAATCTGGTAAGAAAAAAAAACGCACGTTAAAAAAAAAGTTATAACATTTATGCGGACCTTGAACTGATGCACCACGTGACACGTGCACAGATAAGCAAGCAACATGGCAGATTTTCTGCAATGTTTATTTCATGGGCAATTGAACTTTGCGATGTCCCAGGGTTGTTCTGCATTAAGCTGCAATTCTTTTGTGGATAAAGTCACATTATTTCATTAATTTCTTTTATTTCACTAAGTGTCGCGTGCGCGGTGAAGACCAGCTTTAAAGTTTAAGGGATCCTTTGTGGTTTGCAGCAACAGCTGAGCCAACCGTTCCTTAGCATCCATTTAACCCTCCAAAACTCCACGATTGATGGCTTGTCCTCTTAATTTGTCACCCTTAGCAGCTCCCTCATAGTACGGTGGAAATAATATGCTTTGAGAGTTGGTATAACCCCCTGGTCCATCGGCTGCAACAATGCTGTTGGGTTTGGCAGCAGAAATATGACCCGTATGTCGTCCACCATGTCTTCAATATCCACAGAATGGCCTGGGGTGTTATCCAGTAAAAGCAAGGCCTTGTTGTCCATGTTTTCCTGTGCACAATACATCTCGATGTAGGAGAAGTATGTCGAATCCCAGTCTTGAAATAATGTTACAGTCATCCACACCTTCTTGTTTGACCACCAAGCCATGGAGAGATTGGCCTTGTAGAACCCTTTCAGTGTCCTATCGTTCTCAGAGAGGAGTTTCTGAGTTTTCAGAGAGGAGTTGCCAGAAGAGTTTCTGGCAACCCTCGACCGATTCTGTCACTGGACCGAACAGCATCAGCTCACGTGTCCTAAAAACCAGGTCTGCTGCTCTTGCACTTCCTCTCTGCTCTGTCACTCCACGTCATCTTTCATCTGCTTGGAAATCAGCAAACACTACATCACATCAAAAGGTTCAAAAACAGATTCCCTCAACTAAAGATCCAATGAGCTTACTTCCAATCATTAGCAAGATCATGGAATCCATCATTGCAGTCAATATAAAATCCATCCTTTTCTCCAACATCCTCATCTCAGATCACCAATTTGGGTTCAGACCTAGTCAATCCACAATGAACATGCTGTTTCTACTCACCCAACAATGGATGGAGGCCCTCAAGGTCAGGCCTCTTACTGATCTTCATTAATGTCTCTCTGACTCTCGGGAAAATCCCCTTATCAATTTGTTGACGACTCCATCCTCTGCCGTGACATTCCTCATCCTTCAGCAAGGCAGGCTGCAGCCTATTCCTTCTCTTCAAACCATGAAACAAAAATCGCAATGTGGTCAAACACTTGGAATATGTCTTTCAATCCTGAGAAATCTCACATTCTCACGATCTTTCTCTCCGAAAGGACCATATGGCAAACCCTCCTATTGACTTTTTAAACAATTCTCTTGAGGAAGTTCAGCCACTCACACTCCTGGGTCTCACAATCAGCCATGATCTTTCTTGGGCAAACCACATTTAAGTTAGCCTCCAAAGCCAGCGGCCGACTGGGCATCCTCCCTCATACAAAGCCTTTCCGTGGCACACCTGAACTCCTATCCACCTATAAATCCTTCATCCGCAACTTGGAGTACCGCTCTCCCCTCTGGGCTGGCTCTCCTACCTCAGCTTGATGCCATGGAAACCAAGGACTTCAATATCATTGGAATCAACCACTATGAAGCAGAGTCCATGGGCCTGTCAGTTTCCCATCCAGACAGGGAGGTGGTCTCTCTGTCTTCTACCACATCCTCTCTGATCTTTCACCATCTGCTCGTTTTGTGCTTTGTTCCCCCTGGGTTTCTGCTGGGTGCACACGGTCCACCATCAACCCCCCCTCTGGTGAAACTACCTCAATCCAGGATCAGTGCTCACCTCCACTCATTCCTTCCTTCCCCCCCCCCCCACCCACTTGTAGAACCAACTTCCACATCCTCTTCAATGTCACTCTTCCTTCTGGCTCTTCAAGACAGCTGTTCACCACCATTTCAGATCGTGCCCAATCCAAAACCATGATCTTCTCCTCCCAAACTTCCAGTTTTCCCCTACTGTGTTTCCTTCTATATCAATCTTGTCCCTTCCCAGCCCCCTGTTCCTCCTCACACCCATTGTTTGTCCAAGTATCCCTCTATCTTGGCTTTCAAATGTGCTATTGGTGTTCCTCCTCCTCCCCTCCTCCCATCTCTCTACCGTTTATTTTGGCCTGTTACATCCTGATCCATTAGATGTACTGGCTTCTTCCACAACAGAAAAAAAAAACCTGTGTGAAAGAGGCCACGATGGCAGCTTATAATTCAAGCATCCTATACTGCTTTCTCGACACCTTCTCCTTGATAAAGCCTCACAAAGAGTTGTTTGGAGTCGTTAGATCTGGACTATGTGGTAGCCACAGTGGGGGAGCCGGTGATGTTGGTGATCCATATCTAACCTATCGTTGAGGGAACGTTTCATTGAGATAGTCTCGAACATGCAACGGAAAACCTATCTGCCAGTTTCTTAACATATGCTCGTAAGCTAGGCCTTTTACTGGTCCATAAAAAAGAGGGACCAACTAAATATGTTGATATCATTCCTGCCCATATCATCACATGTGGAGGATGATGCACCAATTCCAATGTGGATTTTCCTTGGACCAGAACACCACATTTCATGTCAGTGAGCTTCGATAGCTTGCACATTAACCCAAAAACAACACTTTTCCTTAAGACAGGGCAGTCGTGCAGGTGTCAAGCAAGACATCGTATCACTCTGTGTAGCATCAATCCTTGTCGACATCACTCAGTTCATTCACACATGGTGGACGTCAGGGTTTCAAGTGAAGATTTTTTTGTTTCATGGGGGTTTGCATGGTGGTTCATAATATGCTAAGTTCACTGGCCTTTTCTGAACTTTCTCGGCAACCAGTCAATCAACACAGCAGTGCACATGTTTCTTATCGTTTCCACTCTTCCACTGCACTTCTTGTCCTGAACACTTTGTTTCAAAAGCCTGTTTTTTCCCCACTTTAATGTCATCTGCCTTGAAGGTTTTTCCAAGCATTCCGTGATGGCTGTCCATGCTTGAGCAATCGATTGGCATGTGTGTCCTTTCATGCACCAAATGCAAGCAACCAACTTCACTTAAACACAAACAATTTGTGTCTTCCTTACCAGCTAATTTCCGGGCTCCCACATACCAGTGGAAGGGATGGAATGATAAATTTATTAATTTAGCAGATGCTAAAGTGACTATCAGGCCCCCCTGTACATGTGCTGTGTGATAAAAGTTTAAAATGACAAACTACATGTTTTGGTTGGACTCTATATGGAAGGAGGCAAGGAAATCCTTCTAAACAAGCATAGGCTTTTCTTCTTTTCCCCTTTCGATTGGGGGGGGTAGGCTCATATGCCCACCCCCCCCCCCTTCTCACTGGACCTGCTGGTGGAATCACTTCCTACAACTAATTTAATTGCTCTGCACTTTATCGAACATACCCACACATTCTCTATATAACCATCTGTAGTGAGGGGGAGTGGGGAAGGGGGAAGAGGGGGGAAATGAGCATTGAACAAGAATGGGGGAGGCGGGTTATGATAATTTACAGGATGTGCCTGATGCTTATAAATAGAGGTCGCAATATCGATGAAACAAGATAGAGCCCATCCCTCTGCCAAAAAGGGCCTACAGTACAGATTCAACCATGACGGTTCTACACCGATACCCCATTGCCCTTCCCAACCCCCCTTTGTTTGCACATTACAACATGCTTGTCAGGACAAGTCATCAGGGCCTCAAAAACCACCCGAGGGCCCGCCTCTTCATGGATAAGCAGTATTAAATCCATACACCAAAGTACAACAAGAGGCAGACGTCATAAAAAACAAGAAACCCACCTGAATTCTCCTCCTCGGTGAAACAAAGTTGGACTGTGAACACCTGTTTTATTTCAAGAGCAGAGATGTGTAAGTTCAATGTACAACACTTTATTGATTACATCACACAAGTCAAATGGGGGTTCAACATAACTGTTGGCATCGCAAACAGCATTAGTGCATTTAGGTGAGGTGGCTTAAATATTAATAATCAATAAAACAAATCTATTCCATGCCTAACGATTGCTACAATTGCGGGGCAGATAAAATTTTACCTTACTTACATGCTATTTCGATCAATATAGATATTTACTAAACAGCCAGTCAGTAGTTAGAGGGAGTTCAGCTCAATGCAAGGTTAGGTAAGAGCATCCCAGAGGCAGCAGCAGCAGAGAGCAGCCATACAGCCACTTAAAAAGGAATCTCCTGATGATCCACCTCCTCTCTGCTGGTCTCTCACCATGTACACTGCACGTAAAGACACACCCACACACACACACACACACACACACACACACACACACACACACACACACACACAATATTAAAATTTCTCTTGAGTACCCCATTGTCCTCCCCCGACCCCCCTTTCAATGGAACAATCGAACAATGGAAAAAATGTCCAATGGAACAAAGCAGGTATGAATTGTCAGGTATATGATTGCAAGAAGAGTTTGGAGGAAGTCAGGGAGGGGAAAAGGAATACAATCCTGAGTGTCACTTTTAAAATAATTCTGTAGAAATTTTTGCAGATAATTATATAATTTTTAAAATGTTTCAACATGCATAAACAATAGGCAGGTGAACAACAGGGTACTCGTATGATTACAGGCAGTCTAATGCTCAGGAAACATCGAGAGGCAACTCGGATCCATTGATTTGAAAGAAGCAGATTCATCCACAGTTTAGATACCGGAACGAAACGAAAGATTATTATTGTTCCGGGGGGATTCAAACAATTTCAGATGAGGAAGGACTATACCTGCAGAGATCTAGCTTGTACACATTGTTTATTGCAACTGGAAGTAGATGAACTCATTTGTGGTTGTAAACCGGTCTTTTGTACCCTTACCGATGGGGTGATGGGTATTGTTGTGCAAGTCCAAAGTGAACCGTTTGCACAATAATATACACACAGAAGACAGACCAACAACTGGGCTTGGTATCCTCGGGTCCCCACCCCCAAAAGGTATTTGCTTTCTTCTCAGAAACGATACACACAATTCCGATGAAACTTCACGACATCCTTTACCCGTAATGTACCAAAATTTATTCATAACATTTAATTTAAAAAAATTGAGGTCGAAGGGGTTCGACGAGGAGGTTGCCCTCTAAAATATTAGATTCGCTATATATGCTAGATATCCCTTTTTGTCGGGTTTCCGTCTGTCTGTCTGTGTGTGTGTGTATATATGTGTGTCTGCAACGCAAGGCTCCACAGCACGAACCAGCGAACCAATTTCGATGAAACTTTGCCAACAGGTGCCATATGGTCTGGGAATGTGCGCGTTTGAATTTCGTTGCCGAGCAACCACCCGTTGCTGTGCAGGGGCCGAAAAACCGCGTACAGTATTTTCAATACTTGTCCTTCAGTTTTGAATGTAGAGAAACGAGACTTCGGAATTAAACACTTCGAGATATTTCGAAAATTTTACTTGAGCCGATTTTTGATCGAGGTTTTATTTTTCAAATGGTAGTCCTTCAAAAATCGGGTGTCTATTTACCATCATTTTTTATGAGGGGCTTAGGAAAGTGGGCGGAGCTTAGGGAAAGTGGACATGGTTGATGAAAAGTGGACATGGTTGATGAAAAGTGGACATGGTTGATGAAAAGTGGACATGGTTGATGAAAAGTGGACATGGTTGATGAAAAGTGGACATGGTTGATGAAAAGTGGACATGGTTGATGAAAAGTGGACATGGTTGATGAAAAGTGGACATGGTTGATGAAAAGTGGACATGGTTGATGAAAAGTGGACATGGTTGATGAAAAGTGGACATGGTTGATGAAAAGTGGACATGGTTGATGAAAAGTGGACATGGTTGATGAAAAGTGGACATGGTTGATGAAAAGTGGACATGGTTGATGAAAAGTGGACATGGTTGATGAAAAGTGGACATGGTTGATGAAAAGTGGACATGGTTGATGAGAAGTGGACATGGTTGATGAGAAGTGGACATGGTTGATGAGAAGTGGACATGGTTGATGAGAAGTGGACATGGTTGATGAAAAGTGGACATGGTTGATGAAAAGTGGACATGGTTGATGAAAAGTGGACATGGTTGATGAAAAGTGGACATGGTTGATGAAAAGTGGACATGGTTGATGAAAAGTGGACATGGTTGATGAAAAGTGGACATGGTTGATGAAAAGTGGGAGTGGCGTAGGAAAGTGGGAGTGGCGTAGGAAAGTGGGAGTGGCGTAGGAAAGTGGGAGTGGCGTAGGAAAGTGGGAGTGGCGTAGGAAAGTGGGAGTGGCGTAGGAAAGTGGGAGTGGCGTAGGAAAGTGGGAGTGGCGTAGGAAAGTGGGAGTGGCGTAGGGAGAAGGGGTGGGAGTGGCGTAGGAAAGTGGGAGTGGCGTAGGAAAGTGGGAGTGGCGTAGGAAAGTGGGAGTGGCGTAGGAAAGTGGGAGTGGGCGTGGGAAAGTGGGGAGTGGCGTAGGAGGGAGTGGGAGTGGCGTAGGAAAGTGGGAGTGGGCGTGGGAAAGTGGGAGTGGCGTAGGAAAGTGGGAGTGGCGTGGGGAAAGGGGGTGGGGGTGGCGTGCGCGCACACACACACACACACACAGCGTCGGAAAGTGGGGTCGGCGTGGAAAGAGACCGAGAGTCGTGAAAGGCGGGTGGCCGGCCGGAAAGGTGGGGTGGCGGGCGGAGAAAGAGATGGAGGTGGCGTGAGAAGGGCGGAGTCGGCGTGAGAAGGTGGGGGAGTGAGCGAGAGAGACAGCGAGCGAGAGGGCGGGGTGGCGGGAAAGTGGGGTGGCGTGGGGAAAAGTGTGGGGGTGGCGTGAGAAAGGTGGGTGGCGTGAGAAAGGTGGGGTGGCGGCGAGAAAGGGTGGGGGTGGGCGAGAGGGGGTGGGGTGGCGTGGGGAAGGGTGGGGTGGCGGTAGGAAAAGTGGGGTGGCGTGGGGAAAGAGAGTGGGAGTGAGCGAGAAGGTGGAGTGAGCGAGAGAGACGGGAGTCGGCGGCCAGGCGGGGTGAGCGGTAGGAAAATGGGGAGTAGTAGGAAAGTGGGGTGACAGAAAGGTGGGAGGTGGCGTGTGAGAGGCTTAGGGTGGGCGGCGGGAAAAGTGGGGTGGCGTGGGGAAAAGTGGGAGGTGGCGTCGGGAAAGTGGGGTGGCGTGAGAAGAAATGGGGTGGCGTGGGAAAAGTGGGGGTAGCGGGAAAAGTGGGAGTGGCGTGAGAAAAGTGCGGTGGCGTGAGAAGAGTCGGGGAGGTAGGCGGCGAGAAAGTGGGGTGGCGTGGGGAGAGAGACGGAGTGAGCGAGAAAGAGACGGGAGTGAGCGGTAGGGAAAAGTCGAGATGGCGTGAAAATGGGAGTGGCGTGCTGGAAAAGTGGGGTGCGTGAAAGAGTGCGGGAGTGAGCGGCGGAAAGAGTGGGAGTAGGCGTGCTGAGAAGGGTGGGAGTGGCGGTAAAGGAGAAAGTGAGACGCGTGGGGAAAACGGGGTGGCGGTGAGAAGGAGTGGGAGTGAGCGTGGGGAAAAAGTCGGGACGGCATGGTGGGGTAAATGAGAAAAAGGTGCGGATCGGCCGGTAGGAGAAAGTGGGGTGTAGGCGATAAGGAGAAGAATAGAGGTGGCGTGAGAAGAGTGCGAGATGGCCTCCAGAAAGAGTCGATTGAGCGATAAAAGGAGAAAAGTGCGGAATGGCGTGAGAAAGGTGGAGTGGGCGTCGGGAAAAATCAGGGTGCGGCGACCAAGGAGGAAAAGTGGGGGAGTGCGCGTGGGAGAAAATGGGGTATAGTAAGTGGGAGGTGGCGGTAGGAAAGGTGCGGATGGCGCGGGAAAGGTGGGGTGGCGGCGGGCGTCGAAGATCGGCGTGGGAAGGATGGGGTGACGTGGGGAGGAGTGGGGAGTGGCGTGTGAGAAGGTGGGGGTGGCGTGGGGAAAAGTGGGGTGGGCGTGGGGAAAGGGGGTGGGGGTCGGCGTGCGCGTGGGGTGGGGGTGGGGAAGGGTGGGGGTGCGCGACAGGGAGAAGGAGTGAGATGGCGTGCGCGCACGGGGTCGGCGTGGGGGGGGTGGGGTGAGCGAGAAAGGTGGGGTGGGCGTGCGCGAGAAAGGTGGGGTGGCGTGAGAAGGAGAGAGACGGGGTGGGGGGGGGAAAGACGGAGCGAGCGAGAAGGAGTGAGTCGGCGAGAGAGAGAGAGAGAGACGGAGAGAGGTGGGGGTGGCGTGGGGAGGAAAGAGAGTCGGTCGGCGTGGGGAGAGACGGAGTCGGCGTGGGGGGGGTGGGGTCGGCGTGGGGAAAGTGGGGTGGCGTGGGGAAAAGTGGGGTGGCGTGGGGAGGGAGTCGGGGTGGGCGTGGGGGGGGTGGGGTGGCGTGGAAGGTGGGAGTGAGCGTGGGGAAGGGTGGGGTGGGCGTGAGAGGTGGGGTGGCGGTAGGAAGGGTGGGGTGGCGTGAGAAGGACGGGGTGGCGTGGGGGGTGGGGTGGCGTGGAAGGGTGCGGGAGTGGCGTAGGAGAGGTGGGGTGGGCGTGGAAGAGTGGGGTGGCGTGGGAAAATTCGGGGTGGGCGGTAGGAGGGTAGAATTGAGCGTGAGAAGGTGGGATGGCGTGGGGAAAGTGGGGTGGCGTGGGGAAGGGGGTGGGGTGGCGTGGGGAAAGGTGGGGTGGCGGGGGGGGGGGGTGGCGTGGGGTGGGGTAGGCGTGAGAAAGGGGGTGGGGTAGGCAGAAGGAGTAGGGTGGGGGGGGGGGGGGTGGTGGGGAAAGGTGGGGGGTGGCGTGGGGGGAGGTGGGGTGGGGGGGGGGGGGGTGGGGTGGCGGTGGGGGGGGGGGTGGCGTGCGCGCGTGGGGGGGTCGGCGTGAGAAGGTGGGGGTGGGCGTGGGGGGGTGGGGGGTGGTGGTGGGGGTGGAGTAGGCAGGGAGAGACGGAGTGAGCGAGAGAGAGAGATGGTAGCCGGAGAAAGGGGGTGGGGTGGCGGGAAAGTGGGGTGGCGGCGAGAGACGGATCGGCGGGAAAGTGGGGTGGGGGGGGGGGGGTGGGGTGTGCGTGGGGAGGTGGGGTGGCGTGGGGAGAGGGTGGGGGTGGCGTGGGGAGAAGGGGGGTGGGTGGCGTGGGGAAAGAGTGGGAGTGGCGTGGGGGGTGGGGTGCGCGTGCAGGCAGGAAGGTGGGGTAGGCAGAGAGAGTGGGAGTGAGCGTCGGGAAAGGTGGGGTGGCGCGTGGGGGGGGTGGAGTCGGCGGCGGGAAAGTGGGGTGGCGTGGGAAAGTGGGGTGGCGTGGGGAGGGGTGGGGTGGCGTGGGAAAGGTGGAGGTGGCGTGAGAAGAGAGTGGGGTAGGCGGGAAAGTGGGGTGGCGTGGGGAAAGTGGGGTGGCGTGGGGGGGGTGGGGGGTGGCGTGGGGAAGGGTGGGGTGGCGTGGGGAAAGTGGGGTAGGCGTGGGGGGGTGGGGTGGCGTGGTGGGGTGGCGTCGGGGAGGGAGGTGGGGTGGCGGCAGGGAAAGTGGGGGTGGCGTGGGGGGGGTGGGGTGAGCGAGAGGGAGGGAGTGAGGGCGTGCGCGTGGGGTGGCGTCGTGGGGAAGGGGGTGGGGGGATGGCGTGGGGAAAGGGGTGGGGGTGGTAGGAAGGTGGGGTGGCGTGGGGAGAGGTGGGGTGGCGTGGGGGGGGGTGGGGTGAGCGAGAGGGGGTGGGGTGGCGTGGGGAGAGAGGTGGGGTGGCGTGGGGAAGGTGGGGTGGGCGTGGGGAGAAAGTGGGGTGGCGGTAGGGAAAGTGGGGTGGGCGTGGGGAAAGTGGGGTGGGCGTGGGGGGTGGGGTGGCGTGAGAAGGTGGGGTGACGTAGGAAAGTGGGGTGGCGTGGGGAGAGAGGTGGGGTGGCGTGGTGGGGTGGGCGTGGGGAGAGAGTGGGGTGGGCGTGGGAAAGTGGGAGTGGCGTGGAAGTGGATGGCGTAGGAAAGTGGGAGTGGCGTAGGAAGAGATGGGGTAGTAGGAAAGTGGGGTGACTGGGGAAAGTGGGGGGTGGCGTGGGGAGAGAGTAGGTGGGCGTGGGGAGAGAGTGGGAGTGAGCGTAGGAGAGAGTGGGGTGGCGTGGGGAAAGTGGGGTAGGCGTAGGAAGGAGGCAAGGATGGCGTAAGAGTGAGTGACAGAAGGTATACAAGGTGGCGTAGGAGTGTGTCGGTCAAAACAAGAGCATTGACAGCAGTTTATCGGGTTTTCCGTGTGTGTGTGTGTGTGTGTGTGTGTGTGTGTGTGTGTGTGTGTGTGTGTGTGTGTGTGTGTGTGTGTGTGTGTGTGTGTGTGTGTGTGTGTGTGTGTGTGTGTGTGTGTGTGTGTGTGTGTGTGTGTGTGTGTGTAACATGAGGCTCCACAGCATAAACCAGCAAACCGATTATTTTTCAAATGGTAGTCCTTCAAAAATAGGGTGTCTATTTACCGTCATTTTTTATGAGGAGTGCCAGTTGGCAAAATACGCAATAGGAAAAATCTTGCCAGGCAGAGGAACAATTGTATGTGAACCAATACGTCTTGGCAATGAATCTTCGTCGGTGGATCGGTCAGAATGAAAAGCATCGTATCCAGCGCTTTGATCCTAGCGAATCCCTCGTCGCCTACCGGCTTGTGCATTTGCTTTCTTTTCTGAAACCACACACACAATTTCGATGAAACTTGACCACAACCTTTATCACCCGTGATGTACCAAGGTTTGTTCATGTCATTAGAAAAAACATCAATTGATATTTACTTTCTTCTCCATTATATAACACTGAACAACAAATTTCAAAAAAATTTTTTTACTGGAGATGTGTAAAGTGATTAAGACTAATTTGGGTACGCTGATTTCAAAAATCATAACCGTTTTGCTGTATCACGTCAGGATTTTCAGGAACAGAAATATTCCCATTGCCTAGAAGTCAGGATTTCAATGAAATTTACATATGTCTTTAACATGTCTATTTCGTACAATTGTTGTTTACTTGTGTTATATTTCTTTCTTTCAGATAAAGATGAGTAGGCGTTCCTGTACCAATCATCCTGACAACTTCTGTTATGTCTGTGGTCGGTATACCAAAAAAGATCAACAGCGAAGTATATCTACAGCAGTGAAAATGAAGGCCGCCTACTTTCACTACTTCGGGTGTAAGGTGGGGGACCAAGAACAGAGCTGGGCACCACACATCTGCTGCACAAGCTGTCACACAACCTTGACTCAGTGGTTGGTGGGCAAGCGCGCGAGCATGCCATTTGCGGTGCCCATGATATGGCGTGAGCCGCAGAATCATCATGATTGTTATTTCTGCTGCACAAGCATCGCCGGTTTCAACAAGAAGAATAAAGGTCACATCAAGTACGCTGACTGCGTCTCTGCTCGTAAACCTGTGCCTCATGATGACGAGAACCCCGTTCCAACACCTCCAGCTGATCAGAACATAGCTGTAAGCAGTGGTGAAGAGGATGGTGATGATGAACCTTTTGAACCCGACACTCAAGAATCACACCTTCTGAACCAGGGAGACTTAAATGATCTTGTAAGAGATCTCTCGCTGTCAAAGGCGAAGGCAGAGCTGCTTGGATCAAGGCTGCAGCAGTGGAATCTACTTGAACCTAACACCAAGATATCCTTGTTCAGAGCACGTCACAGAGACATGGCTGAGTTCTTTGAGATGGAAGACACGATGACATTCTGCAGTGACATCAACGGTCTGTTGAAAGAACTTGGGTGTGATCACGATCCTGCAGACTGGCGCCTCTTCATCGACTCGGGGAAGAACAGCTTGAAGGCTGTTTTGCTCCACAATGGCAACGAGAAACCATCAGTCCCACTGGCTCACACGTTCGGCATGACAGAGACCTATGAGACTATGCGGCAGCTGCTTGATTCAATCAAGTACAATGACTTCAACTGGCACATCTGCGGAGACTTGAAAGTGGTGGCGCTGTTGTTAGGGCTGCAGTCAGGCTACACGAAATACATGTGCTTCCTTTGTCTCTGGGATAGCAGAGACGACAAGAATCACTGGACGAAGAAAGATTGGGAAGAGCGAAAAGAGCATGTACCTGGTCGACACAACGTGAAGCATGTCGCCCTTGTCGACCCAGCCAAGGTTTTCCTTCCACCACTCCACATAAAGCTCGGCTTGATGAAAAGTTTTGTACGTGCAATGGATCTGAATGGGCGTGGGTTTTTATACCTCAAGGAAAAGTTTGGCAACACCTTGTCGGAGGCCAAGATCAAGGCTGGTGTCTTTGTTGGACCGCAAATCCGACAGATTATGAAGGACGAAACTTTTCCGACAACTCTAAACCCCAAAGAGCTGGCAGCGTGGAGGAGCTTCAAAGCTGTGACGGACAACTTCTTGGGGAACGAGCGCGCGGACAACTATGAAGAAATAGTGCAGCAGCTGCTGGAGTCCTTCAGGAAACTTGGCTCCAGGATGTCCCTGAAAATCCATTTCCTACACCAGCACCTGAACTTCTTCCCTGACAACTTGGGAGCAGTCTCGGACGAGCACGGCGAGCGATTCCACCAAGAGATTTCACTCATGGAGACGTGTTACCAAGGGCGGCACAACCCGAACATGATGGGCGATTTCACCTGGTTCCTGCATCGTGAAACTGACACAGAGCAGCACAAACGCAAAGCCAAAGTCCTAAAGCATTTTTAATTCCATTCTAGTGGAGTTTTTCTGTAATTTCTATAATTTTGAAGCATTCATGATGAAATAAATGAATTTTTGTAAATTTCATTGAAATCCTGACTTCTAGGCAATGGGAATATTTCTGTTACTGAAAATCCTGACGTGATACAGCAAAACGGTTATGATTTTTGAAATCAACGTACCCAAATTAGTCTAAATCACTTTACACATCTCCAGTAAAAAAATTTTGTTGTTCAGTGTAATTTGTGGGTCATCCATGCCTTGCAGTGGTTGCCTGATTATCTTATCTAGCCACTACTTGGTGAGCACCCAGGGGTATTGCCCCTATGTTTAATATCCTCTGTGAGGTTCTTTGTCATCATTCCTGTAGGTCCAGCCATCACTGTCACAATTTTGGCATTCTTCAGCTTCCAGGATCTTCACATTTCATTCTTGCGATTTTGGTGTTTGGTCATTTTCTTGATTTCTGCATCGTTTAGTCCAAAATCACTGTTATTAACATCTCAATCAGCAATGCCTTCTTCTCTTTTTGCACCTAAGTATGATATGTGGTCGCAACGCTTTGTTTTCGATGTTCACGCTCGATAGGATCATTAGGTTGTATGTGAGCGGGAGGTACTGTTGCGAATCTGGAAGCCATGAGCACACAGACATTCAGGTTCCTATAGCTCAGTTATTTCGATAAGTGAATGTGGATAGATAGCTCCCTTTCCCTAGTCTAATGGGTGAATAAATGTACATGCGCTGTGCGTTATTTTGATAGTTAGGGTTTTGTTTTATTTTTACACTACCATCAACGCCAGCATCATCTTCCCCTCGCTCTGCTCGACGCCATTGTCTATGTGTGTTCGATCACGTACGGGGGTGGAGATTTCCATCACCTCAGATCGAGACTCTGCCCAGAAGGGCAGGGGCGTGCCCCTTGTCCAACCAAGAACCTCATCACCTCAGATCGAGACTCCGCCCAGAAGGGCAGGGGTGTGCACCTTGTCCAACCAGGAACCTCATCACCTCAGATCGAGACTCCGCCAAGAAGGGCAGGGGCGTGCCCCTTGTCCAACCAGGAACCTCATCACCTCAGATCGAGACTCCGCCCAGAAGGGCAGGGGCATGCCCCTTGTCCAACCAGGAACCTCATCACCTCAGACCGAGACTCCGCCAAGAAGGGCAGGGGCGTGCCCCTTGTCCAACCAGGAAGCTCAGCACCTCAGGTTGGCTCCGCCTTAGTCAGATAGAGTGTTCGGCCCCAGCCAATCGGAAGGCCGCGACGAGTCGTCCGAGAACGGACCGTCAAATGAGGAGGTGAGTGGCGAAAAAATGAGGTCTCACGTCTGAGCACAAAAGTAGGGGTGGTCTGGACGAGGAGAGGGAGAGACGGTTTGCTCATGGCAGCAGCATTCGCGAGTTCGGAGGATCGTGTACGAGACATCCCTGGTGGGAGAGGGCGTTTCAGTCCAGGCAGTTTCGAACCTGGCATCCAGGGCCAGTGAGTGGTCGTCGATGAGGGCCCTGCAGACGGTCGTGGTTGCGGGTTCGAGTCCCATCCCCCCAAGATCGCGAAGACCACACGAGGTGGACAGGTCCGAGACAGGCCTCAATAAAGAACGCTTTGGGTCCGATTATTTTGTGTGCGTGTTTGTGCCTGGTGCCAGTCCAATAAGTAGGAAATTGTATCAGTGCCATGCTGTATATATGTGCTTCCTATATTCGGATAACTCTGCCCTTACGTGCTCCCATCATTTCCCTATTGTTTAATAAATATCCCCATTCGTGAAATGCATCAGCTCGTTCGTGTCCTTTCCTCCATTGGCTTAGCATGCTGCGTGTTGGAAAATTAGCAAGGCCGTTGTGCCGCCGTAAGGGGACATCTGGACCGACGGGACTTTAGTGACTGTTCGCTCGGGTCACACACGGTTAGAGTACGCGAGCGGCTCGTCCGTACGGGTGCCGTCGAGGGTGTGGAGACTTGGTAAATCGCCACGTGGATCTCTATGTATTTTGAAAAGTTGGCAAATAACCCTGTACCACGTGGTAGAAATATTGACGCTTCACGGTCTGTTAAGGGACCCGTACTTCTCGGAGTTTTCCGAAAAAGTACGATCTAAATTCCGGGTGATCGGCGGAGTCGACTCTTTGGCTCCATCTAGCGCTTGTGCTCGCAGCCGATGCCCGGCCCACAACAGTACTTCCATGATTTCAGTGATTACTTTTGGTTCATGGTACCACTAATTTTCTGGAACTGGGATATCAAAGTTTTTGCAGATGTGCCAGCGGATTACTTTACAAACACTGTTGTGTCATTGTGTGTACAGTTGTTTGGACATGAGTTTGTTTTGTGTACGTGTTCGGTCATTAAGCATAATATATCACTAACCCCACCTTTCTCTTTTTTTTTTTTTTTTTTTTTCATTCTCTCTCCCTCCCCCTCCCTCCCACAGTGTATCGCAATGTTTGGTGAGGCATAGCACTCCCCACCGCCCCCCACCTAGCTTCCCCTCCCTCTCCCCTCCCCCCTCTCTCTCTCTCTCTCTCTCACCCCCCTCTTTCTCTCTCCCCCCCTTAATATCACCATCAGTATAGTGACGGGTTGTTTTTGTAAGTATAATAATACAAGTACAGAATAGCAAGAGTCAGAACAATTCCCTCCTATCTCCCTTTGGGAGGGTGAAGTATTAAAATAGTATTTTGAAGAATGAATGAAGGTGATATTTAGGACAGGAAGGAAAGATGATTCACATCAAGTTTTGCCAACAATGACACCAATTGCAAACTTCTCTCCCACCCACCCCTACCCACCAAAAACACGAAACAACTGGTTGCTTAAGTTGGCATTGAAGTTTGTTGTAAACCAAAATGAAAACCGGCAATATTTAATGAAAGAATGGCAATTTTTTTTTTTAAGCATTTCATGTTTACAGCATTATTTTTTGCAATCTTGAAGTTGCAGAGGTAAATTTTTATATTGGAAAAAGCTGGTCCTCTTACCCCCTAGCTCATAAAATCAATGGAGAGGGTTCAAGAAAAGGCAGGGCGGGCAGTGTACCACCGTGCTGTCTCTAATGTGAAACCCTGAATCCATCCCCACCCCTCTCCTCACTCATTATCTCTCGGCATCGTGAGCTTTTACTTAACAATGTCAGAACATTCCTAGGCTGACGTCAGCAACTTCATTACACTGGATTATTCAAAGACACAAAGGCAGTATTTTGCTCTCAAAGGTTTCTCTCCAACGAGCCTCAAAAGCTAAAAAGAAAAAAAAATTATCCTTCGTTGAAGGGTTTTGAGACCACCTTTGTTCTTGGTAGACATAACGTCTGTTTCTCTGGATTACTTTACTATTTCACTCGACGTCAAACAGTTCCTCAACTCAACAAAGGGAAGCTGGGGCTACATTTAATCTAGGAGACATTTAAAATAAATAGATAAATAAAACAACAAAAGGTCAGCTACCTGGAACATGAACTTCATTTAGTTGAGTGTCACATCCCTTTTTTTTTTCTTTTTTTTTTTTAGGTTCCTCCAAATGTTAGACATCATAACAGCATACTTTGTCGTGAAATGTCCTCTCTTGGAATCATTGGATGTAATTGAGCACAAGAGATCAGAACATAGTCTAAAATTAGCATTTCCCAAACACCTACGACATGCTTGCATGTATTAACGGGCATAACATTTACTACTACGACAAATCAATAACCATTGCAGCTTTGTTTGAAAATATTGTAACGTGGAAAGTGGAGGGGTAGGGGGAGGATTCATAGCTAGACTATAGTAAGTGTAACACGGCTTATGTGTTTTGAGTAGGTTAGATTGCCATGTAACAGACCTGTCAGAGGAAGTCGTTTTGTTTAATGTGGCACGATGGCGACAGCATATGTAATTTATAGACAGGGTAGTCAGGGTTAAAAAAAAAAAAAAAAAACGGTATGCACAAGTACCTCCTGTTTGCAGGTAAGGCCAGGTGAAGACTTCCCACCACAAAAAAGTCTTCAAAAAAGCAGCCCCCCCCAAATATATCTACTTTTTCAACAATCCTCTTGAAGAAGTCCTTTCATTCAAGCTTCTGGGTCTCACTATCTGCCATAATCTTTCCTGGGAAAGCCACATCTCCAAGCTGGCCTCCAAAGCCAGTCGCCATCTCGGCATCCTCCATCGTAGAAAGTCCTTCCTCAGCCCACCTGAGCTCCAGACCACATACAAAGCTTTAATCCGCAGCCTGACTGAGTACTGCTCTCCCCTCTGGGCTGGTACTCCCACCTCACACCTTTCTCGGCTTCACGCTGTACAAGACCAAGGCATTTAGGAATATTGGTATCTCCAGTGATGAAGCCGAGTCTTTGGGTCTCACCACAGGCAGGTCGGTGGTCTTTGTCTTCTACCGTCTCCTCTCCTGCCTCACTCCCCTGCTCTGTCTGTGATCTGTTCTCCCCATATTTCCACAGGGTGCTCAAGGTTCACCAGCAACCCCCTTCTCGTGAAACTACCAAAATAAAGAATCAGTGTTCACTTTCACTCTGTCATTCCTCTTTTTTTCCCCCCCACCTCTGGAACAAGCTCACACACTCTTTTCAATCCCACTCTTCCCTCCAGGACTTCAATGAAGCAGTTCACCACCATCGCTTATCTTCCCCCATCAAAAACCTCGATCTTTTTGACCCCCGTTAATCCACCCCTTACGAACCTTCTTCAAATTCCCTGCTTTCCTTCCTGGAAGACCCTGCAGTACCATCTTGTGGTGTACCCCCACCCTATCCCTCTCCCTTCCACAGATCTCCTAATGTCTCTCTTCCCTATTGTTTTGTGCTTCCCTCTCTCACCCCTCTTGTCTCTTGCTCCTTTTGTTATACATTCTGTGTGTTAGCTCTTATACGAGCCTCGACATTGTATACAAAAATATATTTTTTAAGCGAGTGTGTGCCAACCATGGTGGCGTAATGCTCTGTAGGGCCCGGAAATTGGAAATGGATTTATTTTTATTGGGGCCATCCATGGGTGGGATGTCCCAGGGGACTCCTCCAAGAAGTACGAGGAGGGGCAGAGAGAAAGGGCACAAGAGCTCTCGGTGTGCAGCAAGAAGCGCCTCGAGAAAGGATGGAGGGTCACGAGGGCTGGTTCAGGGTGTTGATCGTCACTAGCTGGTCTCATGACTGACTTACTTTGTCGTTGGCTCCCTGCATAGCTGGCTCTCGTAGTCATTTTTTGTACAAGTGTGATCTGTGGTGCCTAGTGTGTTAGATTTTATTTATTATTTAATTGCATACAAGTTTGAGTGTCCCCATTTCCCTTTGTGTGTCTTTTGATCCACATGGTTTGTTCTGAAATGCCCGTCTCATCCACCTTTTCCCACACATTCATCTATCTATAATTCCAGCAATGTGTGTGTCTGTGTGTGTCTGTGTGTGTCTGTGTGTGTCTGTGTGTGTCTGTGTGTGTCTGCTGTTTCTCGACAACCACTGGTCCGATCCAATTGAAACTTGCCAGCTATATTGCTGGGGACCTGAGGATGTGCCTTTTCAAGGTTTGATATTAATCGGACAAGTGTTTCCCAAGTTATGGCCATTTATTTACCAAACCAATGACAAGACACGTTGCTGCGGCCATTTATTTACCAAACCAATGACAAGACACGTTGCTGCGTAGGCGCGGCTGCGTAGGCCGGTGCGCGGCCGGCCGACGATGACGTCACGGGCCATGCCGGTTACGATGGGGGAAGGGCGCCTTAATTCCCGTGGCGTAGGAGTGGCAATGGTCAATAGCAGCGAATGTCATGGCAAGCAAAGACAGGGTGGTAAACTTGATTTTAATTAACTCTGTGTGCAAGTATAACAGCAGTTGTTACTTCAATGCAAGTGATAATTCGTGGAATGCATGTGAACATTCCGAAGGGGCACGCACCACTTCTGGAAAGTGATGACTTACTGTATTGTAATAATTTCTCGATTTCTTATGCGCATTTATTGATAAACACAATGCCCCAATCCAGTCGTCGTTTACGAGAGTGAAGGAACGGCCTGTGAGTTTGTTTGAAAGTTTTGTTTTTTTTGGGTTTGCACGTACGGCCACGCGAGAGCGAAGGAACAGCCTGTGTGGTTGTCGTTTCCGGCTCGCGGTTTGAAAGTTTTTTTTTTGGTTTGCACGTACGGCCACGCACGTACGGGCACACATACGGCCACGCGAGAGCGAAGGAACAGCCTGTGTAGTGTGGTTGTCGTTTCTGACTCGAGGTTTGAAAGTTTTTTTTTTTTTTGTTTTTTGGGGGTTTGCACGTATGGCCACGCAAGAGCGAAGGAACGGCCTGTGTGGTTGTTTCTGGCACGCGGTTTGAAAGTTTTATTTTTTTTGCACATACGGGCACGCACGTACGGGCATACACGTACTAGTTATAAATAAATCTTCAACAAGGAAAGGAGCGTGTTCGTTCCATCTGCTTCCTGTATGTGTGCCATCAATTTTGGCTCATTTGGGCGACCTTGGAGATCATTAAAGTTGGAGAACAACTGAACGTAGTAGGATAGAAACCAATTAGATGTTTCCTGGGACAAACTATCGTGGCACTGAGGCATATCACGTTGGTAAGCCTCAGATGTGACAATATGTCTGAACTGGATGTGACAAGTTGCCAAATATAGTCGATTCCAATTAAGAGGAATACAAAATGAAGCAATCACAATAAAGCACGATTCAAAAACAAACTCTTTACCCCAATCAAACATATGCACCAATGAATCAACAGATTATCGGCAGATCCTTGAGTACCTAAACCTAAAGGCCTTCGGACACATGACAGAGAAACTTGGGGAAATGACAAGACATTAAAAGATCCTTGGTGAAACCTCGTTAAGTTGTGCAGGATCACCCTGCTTTGAGTTCAGCCCTGCAAAGCATCCCGGTGTTAAGACGACAGGAGAAACAAATAGGTGAGTTGGACGTGGCGTCGGCTGGACAGGACATGGCTTCCACTTGCGAGCTCCCAATTCCAGCGGTCTCCGAGCATCAGGCAAGTTCTCCCCAGAGTTTGTGATTGTCTCTGCTTTTTATCACCTCACCCACCAATGATTCGAGCCCCTCCTCTCCCCATTTGCTCAAGGCCCGGCTAATGGGTGGGGTGAACCTCTTCTCTGACCCTTCACTCAATTCTGCCACGACCTCCAAAGCATGAAAGGGGGTAGAGGGTGGCGACGATGTTTACCGCCTAAACTCATACCTCTGCCAATGCTAAAAAAAAGACATTTATGGCAGATAAGAGGGATAAAGACATTAAATAAAGGCTGGCAGGAATGAGGATTTTTAGGCACACACAATGGGGAAGGTTTGACGACAAACTATACAAATTAATGAGGCAAATCGGAAATCGCATTTAATTACTTCACGATTATTCTAAAACACTCATTAAGGAAAGATCTGCTCAATTTTGCACATTATTAACCCATGGGAGCCATTACCATAACACTTTTTGTAGCCGTGTATTTCTGCTATTAGAAAAACTTTAAAAACCTTGGTTAAAATCATGTCTTGGTCACACTGACCACTGAAAGATGGCAAAAATTGGGACAGAAAACCCCTCTTACCAACTTCTGCTACACATGAAGTCAGTTATTTATATCATGGGTACTTTGGATTTGCAAATCAATTTTCCCCAAGGAGGAAGAGAATTACACATGTTTACATGTGTTTACACATGCTGAGGTTTATCATGGAGTACGGTAGTACTTCATGCAGAGGGGATGATAAGAAAACAAAATGGCCGCCCATTCAAATGTGTACACAATGATAGGCTTATAAACTACTATAGAGTAAAGTCATACGTTTTATTCGAGCATTTTCTGAACTACCAAAACGTAAACTGATGCCAGAATACATCAATAAAGTACCACAATGGGAGATCGCTAAAACACCAAGTTGTACTCCTTCTTCTCCTCTTAAAAACAATGTAAAACTGTAGCCCGACCTACCTCAATAACTGCTGAAGCCATGATGGTGATTCCACAGCGAGGAAGTTACTTTGTTTCTGGGCTAGTGCATGCAACCCAAAATTAAAAAAAATTATAAAACATTAATCTTTTTATTTGGGAAATAAATCAAACGTAAACGTGGACTCAACCAAACCAGGCCAGGATTGTGGGAGGGGGGAAGATGGACAGTTCCATTCCAAAAGCGATACACATCCAAACCATCCCCCAAATCAAATGAAACACGTACTAAAACAATTTATTAACATGGTTTGACTTAATCCATTCCAAATCAACAAAATATATAAAACATTAAGCATTTTGACTTTTAAAAATTGCAGAATCAAGAAAAACAACATTAAAAAACCAAAGCAAGTAAAAACAGATTAAATTTAACAAAAAAACATCTTAACCAAACAAGGTCGGAATGACACCTGAGGATGCCACAATACGACACAACAATCCTCTTCTGGTTTAGCATCACAATATCTTTTGACGATGTTCCATCACAATCCCACAAAAAAAGTAAAATGTCAAAGACAACTCGATACTTATTAGCCTGAGGAAGCCGGCTGTGAAGCTGGTGAAATGTCGCTTGAGACCGGATCTGCTCTTGCTTATTGCTCAAATTAGCGGAAGAGATCTAGTTTTACCTTTGGTTGGAGATCTAGTTTTACCTTTACCTTTTACCTTTGGTTTGGTTGGTTGCCTTCTTAAAAAAAAAATGAAAGATATATATATATATATATATATATATATATATATATATATATATATATATATATATATATATATATATATATAGTTAGGATTTATAGCGATTACAGTCTTTACAAACGCGAGTCTCTGAAATACATTTTCTGTTTGGGGCATATTCACATAAATATTATGATCACCTGTCACGATAGTGAAAGCAGTTTCATATTCAGTTGCCCATTTGCTATTCGGTAAGCCTCATGCTTTGTTACCTCCACCACTGAAGGTGTACGGAGGTTATGTTTTCACCCTTATTCGCCTGTCTGTCTGTGAGCAGGATATCTCAAGTAGTTACGGACGGATTCGGATGAAGCTTGGTGACAGGTTGGGTGTGTGACAAGGACGAATTGACTCGCTTTTGGTGAAGATTCTCCTGGGAGACAAACCAGATCAACCCAAGCCTGTTTGTCCCAATGTTAAGGTTCTTGGTGGTGGGGGTGGGGAGGGGGGGGGATGTACCTCCTGACAGAATCCTCTGGATATGATCCCATTTCTATTCTCAATCCTGCAGAACATGCAATCCCTTCACATCCCATTAGGCGACATAGCTTACCCTGAGGTTTTGGAGCTTCCATTGCATAGCCTTGGGGGTAACCAGGTTGAGGGTATCCTCCTTGAGGTGGATAACCTTGGGGATATCCTTGGTTGTATCCTTGAGGATAACCTTGAGGAACAGGATAAGGCCCAGAAGGGGCTGGATAGGAACCTTGGGGTTGTGGTGGGTAAGGGTATGGTCCTTGAGGAGGATATGAAGGGCCAGAGGGTGGGCCAGGATATGGGGGAGGGGCAGTGGGGTTCATATTTTAAGTTCAAAAGCTGTTGGAATTGGGAAGAGACAAGAAGAAGATGAAGAAGAAAAAAATAGTTCAAACTGATATCAGATACAACTTTCCATATCAAAACAAAGAGCATGTTATTGAGCATGTATGAACAGACGGCAAATAGCCAAGAATATTATGTTATTGATGAAACTGTGAACTTGGACATACATGTGCAGCTTGGGATACAGCACAGGATGCCAAAGAGATGAGGAATTTGAAACAACCAAATAACCACTGCAACCATGAAATGAGAAATGAGTACAAGGAAGAAAAAAAAAATGTAACATTCATCGATACGACATGAAGTCTGACGTCAGAGAAGAGATCAATACAAAACTATACTGGCACTCGGAGGAGGGCATACCTCCGCCAGGCTGAACAATTTAGGTTTGTATCCCACTGATAGGCCAGATCTGGATCCGAACCTGAACGAAAATCGAATCGGCTTGTTGTTGTCGCCTAACCAACTCATCCACAGCGTTTTGTCATTACTCGTCCACAGAGTTTTGTCATATCATGATGCGTGTCGTTTTTGGTTCCATCTCTCAATGATGAAGAATCACGTAGAGAATTGAAAAATTCTCAAATCCAGATGTTCACCAAACTCTAATCTATTCTTCCTTGTCACACACCCAAACAGTCCACCAAGTTTCATCCAAATCCATCCACGAATTTGAGATATCCTGTTGACAGACAGACAGAGACATGTGCGAAAACATAACCTCCGTCCACCGTCGGTGGTGGAGGTAATAATAATAACCCCCTACCTCCCCCACCTACTCTCCCCCCCCCCACCTCCTACCCACACAATCACTGAAGGCTCACAACAGGAGTATTGTGGATCCACTGGTCCAACAGCTTAATAAAGCATCACAAAGGTATACAAGTGACTTGGACATAGGAGGAGGCCATTCGGCAGGTCAGGTCAGGTATGGGAGCATGTGCCAGAACAGCGCGTCGCTGCGTCCACTTTCCGCCGGTACTCCAGGGGCCTCCGTCTGGCCATCCCCCAGGCAGATGCCAGGCCCATCCCCATCTCCTTGAGATGATGGTCAACCTGCTGCAACCATGAGGCACGTGGTCGGCCCACTGGCCTCCTCCACTCATGAGACTCCCTCGCTGAGAGAATCTGGTGAGCAGGATCAGCGTCAGGAAAACGAGCCACATGTCCATACAGCCGCAGCTGACGCTCACGGACTATGCAGGTAACAAATCTCATCCGAGTCTCTCTCAGCAACCGCTCGTTGGACACAAAATCCGACCAGCGATAGCCAAGGATTCTCCGAAGAGACCTGGTACCAAAGGAATTAAGTCTCCGTCTCAGATCCTTGGTCAAAGTCCAAGTCTCGCACCCATAGAGCAAGACTGGAAGTACCAAGGACCTGAAGACTCGGACTTTCGTCCTCCCGCACAGGTACCGGCAGCGCCACACCCCATGATCCAGTGAATCCATGACTCCCCAGGCCCGACCCAGACGTCTATTGACCTCCGGCTCACAACCTGCGGAGACATGAATATCACTGCCAAGGTAAGTGAATCTATCCACGACCTCAACATCCTCACCACAAACAGACACAGACAGGACAGCAGCATCCAAGATGTCACCGAAAGCCTGGATCTTTGTTTTGACCCAAGAAATCCGTAATCCCAACGGCTCCGACTCCTCATTCAGCACCTCGAGGGCCCCCAAGAGGATGTCTAAAGTCTCCGCAAAGATGACTGCATCATCTGCAAAATCAAGGTCCGAGATCTTGACATTGCCAAACGATGCACCGCAACTTGATCTCTCCGACATCCTCCCAAAAATCCAGTCCATACAAGTGCTGAAAAGTGTGGGGGCAAGTACACATCCCTGACGAACTCCAGTAACAACTGGAAATAAGTCAGAGGCGGTACCACCACACTTCACAGCACTCTCAGTACCAGAGTAGAGTTCAGACATCAGATCGATCAGTTTCGGTGGCACCCCACGAAGACCAAGAATCCTCCAGAGGACATCCCGATTCACTGAATCGAACGCTTTACAGAGATCAACATAGGATATCGGCAACCTCAATTCAATCCATCAGATTATCTACTTAAAGGAAAATGGGAGAGGTGGGGTAGTGTGGGGGAGAACAATGGGGCAGGTAGGTACAGGGACCTTTGGACATGATCGTCTCACAAATATCATAATGACTGCACACGTATACAACAACTCATCCATGTGTAAGACACAACCAATAGTCTTGCGATTATCTATGTACCTGTCTATCCCCAATGCCTCTCGGTGCCCATTTCATTCCAATAGAAACAATAACAATGAAAAGAGCAATCAGAGATTGCAAACCCTCGCCAGGACTTCTTTTGAGTGGTGTATTTTTGTAGGTTTTAGGGTAAATCCGATATGGCTGCCAAACCATGTGACCAATGACAACATATGTGTGAACCTTTTGTTCCTCATGGACAGGCAGGCTGTCATACGTGTAAAGTTTCGCCTCGATCTGTTCAGCCATTTCGGAGAAGGTTTAAAAAAAAAAAAAACAATATGGCTGCCGAATCATGTGACCGACGACGGCATGATTTTTTTTTCTGTGGACCATTTCATCCCGAGATGACCCTTAAACTTTTTCATACTGATTGGATGTGGCGTTCTACGTATGCAATGATGACGTCATAACGAGGGCACCTATGACCTTATTTCTTTTAAAAATCACTTCTTCTCAACGAGGAGTATTTGCTATATGCCAAGTTTCAATTTTTTCCTTGGTGTGGTTTCAGAGATACAGAGGTCCAAAGTTTTTCCAATATGACTGCCACACCACGCGACTTATGACGTCATAATTATCATTGAAACATTTGACACGAGTCGTCGCACCAAAGGTGAAAATTTCGTCTCAATCGGACAAGCGGTTGCGGAGAAAAAAAAACACAAAAATTCTGTGTGGACAAACACAGACGGACGAACCCAAATGCAACACCCTCTCCGAATCCTTCGGTGAGGGTAAACATCTCCATCAAACGTCCTTTGTCATCGCCTCCTAATGTATAAAGTCCTGTCTCGCACAATCGTTTCACATAGCTGAGTCCATCAAAGCCAGGACTCGATCTAAGTATCCCTACACTGAAGCATCCCTATGGCAGCTTTGTCCTTCAAACGTGGTGACCAAAACTGTGCACCATATTGCAGATGTGGAATTTCTCCACATTCCTGTACAGTGTAAACAACTACCTTTTCATGCACTACTTATCCTCCCATAAATACAACCTAAAACCCTGTTTTACCTCGAGTTACCTGGCATTGTCCTGTCGGCTTACCTCCTATACCTTATTACCACCCCCAGATCCTTCTCCTGCCTGACATGCTCCAACGTTGCCCCTTGTATCATGTAAATCTATCTTCATTATTCTTCCCCATCCCAGCACCTTACATTCCTTTATGTTAAACTACATCTCCCAATCCATGAGATCAATCACAGCCCATCACCACCATCTCTGATATCTACCTTGCCTGCACCCAACTTTTGAGTCATCTGTAAATTTAGAGAACACACTCTGAACCCCACCATCGAAATCATTGATGCAAGTGGTTCGCGGGCACCAGCAGTGACCACTATTTTCGTTATGTCTGTCTGTCTGTTTGTGACTCTCTCCAGAGCATAGCTCCGTGACGTTTGATGCGATCTTGAAGAAACTTGGACACAAGTTAGATATCATGGTCTAGTTGTGTCTTTTTGTATGAGGGGCATCCCACGCCCCTTGTGGGCGGAGCCACGCCCACTTGAACTTTTTTAATTTATTTTTATTTTTTTCTCGCAATTTCATTTCCTGGAAGCTGTGCGTAATGTCCACAAGTAAAACATATAAAAATCCAATTTGATTTGGTCAATTTTGACCGAAGAGATAGGTTTTTACGGTAGGGCTTCCTCAAAAGCTTCCACTAACTCAATTGTACCTATCGTGGAATTGTTCAATAATGCCCGCGAACCATCGTCGCCTCCCGGCTTGTAGATCTTTACGATAATTCATGCATCAGTGTTCGTGTTTGTTTCGCTGATACTCCGACAGTTCTGGCCTGATTACATGCAGACCTGCTACATAGGATCAGCATGACCCCAATTAATGTATCGGGGTGTTTTTATCTTTACCGATGGCCTTGGGGGGGGGGGGGCCAGGAATGCAAATGTGTATCGTGCAGCGCCGCCTCCAGGTAGGAGAGGGTATTACAAGTCACCACCATTTACAGTGCAGTATTCCTGTCTCCCTGTTTTCTCGTGCAGTGAGGTGTTTTGTTTTACCTATACACCACCCAAATAAAAGGTATGCATCAGAAGAACGTGCTCTGTGTCTGGAACAAGATCGCCCCGGAGAGGCGACTCTTCTGCTAGTATGAATAATGGTCACGGGACCAATAATTTAGTTGACAAACCAGAAAAAAAAACCACTAATAAAAGGAGAGATTGGCAAGCTACACATGGAAACCGAGCACAGTGAGGTCAACGAACACACCGAGCAGCAATGACGATCGAACTCAAAACAATCAAGCAAAACGGTCGTTTTTACCAACTTGAACTAATTACACAGCTTGCTCATCATATTGCTGCCCCCGCCCCCGTCCATAATATTGCTGCCCTTGCCCCTCGCCCATCATATTGCTGCCCTTGCCCCTCGCCCATCATATTGCTGCCCCTCGCCCATCATATTGCTGCCCTTGCCCCTCGCCCATCATATTGCTGCCCTTGCCCCTCGCCCATCATATTGCTGCCCCCGCCCATCATATTGCTGCCCTTGCCCCTCGCCCATAATATTGCTGCCCCCGCCCCGCGCCCATCATATTGCTACCCCGCCCCCGCCCATCATATTGCTGCCCCTGCCCCCGCCCATCATATTGCTTCCCCGCCCCCACCCATCATATTGCTGCCCCCGCCCCCGCCCATCATATTGCTGCCCTTGCCCCTCGCCCATAATATTGCTGCCCCCGCCCCCACCCATCATATTGCTGCCCTTGCCCCTCACCCATCATATTGCTGCCCTTGCCCCTCGCCCATCATTTTGCTGCCCTTGCCCCTCGCCCATCATATTGCTGCCCGCACCCCCCGCCCATCATATTGCTGCCCGCACCCCCGCCCATCATATTGCTGCCCGCACCCCCGCCCATCATATTTCTGCCCGCACCCCCGCCCATCATATTTCTGCCCCCGCACCCCCGCCCATCATATTGCTGCCCCGTCCCCCGCCCATCATATTGCTGCCCCCGCCCCCCGCCCATCATATTGCTGCCCCGCCCCCGCCCATCATATTGCTGCCCTCGCCCCCGCCCATCATATTGCTGCCCTTGCCCCTCGCCCATCATATTGCTGCCCCCGCCCCTCGCCCGTAATATTGCTGCCCCCGCCCCCGCCCATCATATTGCTGCCCCCGCCCCCACCCATCATATTGCTGCCCCCGCCCATCATATTGCTGCCCCCGCCCCCACCCATCATATTGCTGCCCCCGCCCCACCCATCATATTGCTGCCCCCGCCCCCGCCCATCATATTGCTGCCCGTGCCCCTCGCCCATCATATTGCTGCCCCCGCCCATCATATTGCTGCCCTTGCCCCTCGCCCATCATATTGCTGCCCCCGCCCATCATATTGCTGCCCCCGCCCCCTGCCCATCATATTGCTGCCCGTGCCCCTCGCCCATCATATTGCTGCCCGTGCCCCTCGCCCATCATATTGCTGCCCCCGCCCATCATATTGCTGCCCCCGCCCCTCGCCCATCATATTGCTGCCCGCGCCCCCTTCACTCGGCCACAATCACGTGACCCCTTTGGTTTCCCTCAAGTGGCCAAAGAACGTGCGCGCAGTCACAGCCACAGCAACACGGACACGAAACGGGAAATAGGAAACAATGACGACGATAAACCGGGAAGAAAGAAAAACAATCTACGTCGAGCTGTGGACACGACGATAAAACAAATAATTAAATGGGGGGGAAGGAAATTCAAGGAGAGCATTCGCCACAGGGAAAACAGATCGGACGACGGTGAAAACGGTCCAAGGAACGCGATAGTAATCACAATCATAACAATAATAATAATAATCATAACAATAACCATAATAATACCAATCGTCGATTGTTAGTGTTACCCACCTTAATACTGAGGTAAACACAGAATGAAAGCGTGAAGTGATGCCGGGAATGATGGCGCCACGAAATGGAAGAGGAGACAAGAATGAGGAAGAAGACGAACGTTCCCCGAGTCACTGAGACCTCTGGAACGGTTCGATCGGTGGTTCACCGCGGGGGAAAACCCGACAACCCGGACAAGGGGAATATATATATATCAAACCGAGAGGAACTGCTGCGTGAATCGTGATGACGCAGCGGAAATGACGTCACGAATCCGTCACCGGAATAAACCCGCGTGTTGCAACGTTGCCGCGCGCAAGGTGTCCTTAAATTCCTTGTGCAACTTTGAACGTTTATAACTTTTGACGCGCACATCATCGGAAGAATCTGTAAATTGAGCATCGAAGCGGAATTCATCGAGTTTTTAGCCGACACGGTTCAAATGTTCTCGCCTTCAACGTAACAGCCGCCATGTTTCGTGATACATCGGTCGATCCGATGTTCATACCTGTTGAAAACATTCCCCGCTTGCCAAGCTATCTACCCTGGGTTCGAATCCCGACCCAGGTGCTTCACAGGCACGGTGATTCATCAATGAGTGCGCCGTCCCCCTCGGATGGACGTTAAAGATCCCACGGGGTCCTTCATGAAGAAGAGGCGAGCTATCGCCGGCACCCTGAACACGTCACAAAATGCGTGCCCGCGCGACTTCGTCGACAATGACGCTAAGTCAGACAGTTGGTGAAAAACTCCCCCCCCCCCGACCGACACTACAATCACGTGACAATACGTGTGATGCATAAATAAATAATGTTCCCCAAAATAATATACAGTACAGTACAGTACAGTACAGTACTGTTCTCTCCCGTAATTAATTTCAATTTCCCAAATTCAGGAATAAAATGCTGTGTCCCGTGACTTTTGGCTCCAACCCGAAAATCATTTGATGCGCCTCGTGCTCAGCGATTTTATCATTAACTAGTGGAGACTTAGCTACTGCTGATATTAACTTCGTCTGCCTGGACCTGGAATCAATCTGGTAACCATGGTGATGCCCTTCATTGTCCCTCCGAAAGGCAACAACAACAACAACAACAACAACAACAACAACAACAACAACAACAACAACAACAACAACAACAACTAGAACCAGTCGTCCTTGTCACGGACAAACCAAAATCGAATGGGCTTGTTCTTGTCACCTACCCAACTCGTCGATCAAGTTTTGTCCAAATCCGTCCACGACCTTTTGAGATATCCTGCTCACAGACATACAGACAGACAGACAGGCAGTGGTGAAAACACAACCTCCGTCCACACCTTCGGTGGTGGAGGTAATAAACGAGATGAGGTCTCACGAACTTCCTTTAAAACGCCAACACGACCTCCTTCGACCTGTAAACTATCCGCCTTGTAATACAACCTCGAAACCTCTTAACTTTTCTCAAATCCACCTGACAGCTGAAGACCCCCAGATCACCTTGAGATCTTCCTCCTGTGTGGACACGCCGTGAAGCTTCCCCTTACACATGATGTTATTCCTGCCCATGCTCAACATCTACATTCTCAAACATTCAATCACATCTGCTCACCTTTTCCCCAAGTAACGAGAGTCTCGGCTTCCCCGAACCTCATCACCCCCATTTGGGACATTTGGAAAATTTGTGAATTCGGAGTCTACCCTTGAAGACCTCACCATTCAAATCCTTGATAGAAATCACAAACAACAGCACCACAAATGCTGTACCCTGACTTACATTCTTCAAATGGAATTCCTCATCAACTCATCAACTGTGTAAGCAAGTTCTCGGAGTGAGTAACAAGATCTTTTGTGGATTACTGATGAAACTCATCAACTCATCAACTGTTAGCAAGTTTGCGGAGTGAGTAACAAGATCTTTTGTGGATTACTGATGAAACTCCTCATCAACTGTAAGCAAGTTCACGGAGTGAGTAACAAGATATTTTGTGGATTACTGATGAAACTCATCAACTTATCAACTGTTAGCAAGTTCTCGGAGTGAGTAACAAGATCTTTTGTGGATTACTGATGAAACTCCTCATCAACTCATCAACTGTAAGCAAGTTCTTGGAGTGAGTAACAAGATATTTTGTGGATTACTGATGAAACTCCTCATCAACTCATCAACTGTAAGCAAGTTCTTGGAGTGAGTAACAAGATATTTTGTGGATTACTGATGAAACTCCTCATCAACTCATCAACTGTTAGCAAGTTCTCAGAGTGAGTAACAATATCTTTTGTGGATTACTGATGAAACTCTGACGCCATGATTGAAACAAGGTAAATACGGTAGTGTTGAGCACAGGAACTTCCGAAGGTAAGGAAGGACAGCCCAAACACATAAATGACAATGAAGACAACAAAATGGATGAAAATAATTTAATAATTGGAAACAAGGTGGTCCACACATCTCAATGACGCCTGTGAGAAAATAACATTCTCTCGTCAGTTTATGTCTCTTGTCGGTTGTTTTGTGTTGTGAACATAATCACATGCAAATACTGTGTTACTGCATTACATTCAATGGGGTGTAAAATAATACACTGGGGGTAACGAGACATATGGACCACGATGTGGAATACACTGGGGGTAACGAGACATATGGACCACAATGTGTTTAAATGGAGGAGTGTGCACTTCCAGAGTATATCGATCGATTGTTTACATGCGAGAGACTGACTGTTTTGAACAAGCGAGCTGAAAATTCATCGCTGACCTACCATGGCTGGGATCATCTTCGTTGTCAGGTCGTGTAGTCCATCCATTCAAATGCCAAAAATATATCCTGTAACTAATAAAGTAAAATTGACATCTTGCTAAAGGGGACATTGAAACCTAACGGAGTCATTCCATCTGAAATCATCAAATTTAAGAAAATGTTCCCAGTTGACCCCCTCAGATTTACTTTCAACTTTCATAAAATAGTTCCCAGGTATCAAAATGAAGCTGCCTAAAATTTTAGGTCCATAGATGCGGTCAACTCCGAGATATTGAGGGTTGAAAATGTGGTTGTAGCCCTATTTTTATGGTTGTTGCGAGCATCACAAAATGAACGGCTACTTTTAAACTCCCACAACTTTTTAAATATTAATGCTAGAGCCCTTAAATTTTCAGCGATTATTCTTCTATAACTGCTCTGTAAGAAACAAACATAAAACTGAGTATACCTCTCTTAAATTTTATGACCTGATCAGTTGAAATCCAGAAAAAAAGTTGGTTTTGTATGAAGACCCAACTTTGAGACCCCATATATTTTTATTGACCCATCCCAGAAGCTTGAAATTTTTTCATGTAATAACTGTATGGTATAGTAGTAGTACTCAAATAAATGTTTACTTTTCTTAATCAGTCATATATAATACAGTCATGATCCCTCAAAAATTGAAAATTTTCATTTTTCCCTGAAATTCAGGTGAGGATTGCAAATATATGACAAGGTATACCACTTCAAATTGTTCACCATTGGAAAGAGCATATTCAAGTTTACGAAAGTGTCAAATATCAAAGTGGTATATTTGAAATATATATATTTTCTTTTTTTTAAACTGTTGTGAACACAGTCATGAATACATGAAGTGTGTGCATGGTGTGGGCACCATGGTAATCATGAATGATTAGTTCTATGATTCAAATTAATAATACAAAAATATATCACAAACTGCAATAACAATGTAATAAAACATTTCACAAAAATGATTTGAATCGGTCATTGATCTGCTTTTCCAAAGTCAGGTGCGAGCTTGTACTGCCTCCCAGTTGACGTTAAGGGAGCATCAATAACTTTCATCACATGGACCAAAGGAACCCAACAAATGCCCTCCCTTGAATGTAACTATAGACACGGCTGACATCAGCAGATCAGCCACTATTCCTGAGTTCTATTTTTAGCCCCAGCCAGATGAGTTAAGCTCTTGCTATTTACAAATAAGAAAGAAAGAATTACAAATTCAAATTTCAAAGTATTGTGTTCATGGTATCCTAATAGCAGATGATATGTATGCACATTGTATATACATGTACTACACATATGTACTACATGTAAAAGGACTGTTCATTAAATAGCACACACAACGTGCACAGCACTGGCAGAACATCATTTATTCAAATATTTTTAAAATATTGATAGAAACATTATGTCACTTTGATATTTGACACTTTTGTAAATTTGAATATGCTCTTTCCAATGGTGAACAATTTGAAGTGGTATACCTTGTCATATATTTGCAATCCTCACCTGAATTTTGGGGGAAAATGAAAATTTTCAATTTTTGAGGGATCATGACTGTATTATATATGACTGATTAAGAAAAGTAAACATGTATTTGAATACGACTACCATACAGTTATTACATGAAAAAATTTCAAGCTTCTGGGATGGGTCAACAAAAATATATGGGGTCTCAAAGTTGGGTCTTCATACAAAACCAACATTTTTTTTCTGGATTTCAACTGATTAGGTCATAAAATTTAAGAGAGGTATACTCAGTTTTATGATTGTTTCTTACAGAGCAGTTATAGAAGAATAATCGCTGAAAATTTAAGGGCTCGAGCATTAATATTTAAAAAGTTGTGGGAGTTTAAAAGTAACCGTTCATTTTGTGATTGATGCTCGCAATGACCATAAAAATAGGGCCACAACCACATTTTCAACCCTCAATATCTCGGAATTGACCGCATCTATGGACCTAAAAGTTTACGCAGCTTCATTTTGATACCTGGGAACTATTTTATGAAAGTTTAAAGTAAATCTGAGGGGGTCAACTGGGAGGGCTCTGGTGATATGAGGTGGAATGACTTGGCTTTTTTCAACCATTTGTGGAACTGCCTTCCAGAGGAGGTTCCTGTGGTGGAGGAGGAGGAGCAAGAGGAGGAGGAGACACTCTTCACTCCAGGGCATCAAACAGGTGGTGCACAACCATCTCATGTCATCCCCATCCTTACCCACTATCTTTTATATTCCCATTAACCATACATAACCTAACCTGATTACTTATCAGTGACTGTGTTTACTTCCCTCCTCTTTTCCGATTGGTTCATTCCTTTATTCTTGTGTCTCATTCCCTTGTTTGGCAAGGATACAAATTTAGAGCCTGATAGCCTGCATACACGAATTAGTAAACTGAGATGCTAATAGACGTGTGGGCACAAGTACATTTGCGGAAACACTTTGGGGGATTGATGAGAAAGTAAAATGTTAATCAGCAAATATTCGGCAAATGTCGAGAAACTTAGGGGAGGAAGATATTCCTGTGGTGCCATTTGAAAACCGAAAGCCATTTTATTTTTGTAGACACAGCCAAGACTCATGGAAGAGGTAATACACTGAACAGATCAGGATGTAACAGACAAAAGCAGGACGCAACACACGCCTGCATGGGGTGGACAAGATGGACACAGAAGTAAACTCCAAGGAGGGAAAACTGGCAAATTGGAAGGCGGTGGGATTTGGATGGGGTCAATGAGGGGTAGAAAAGATCATGGTTTTGGATTGGGGATGATCTGAGATGGTGGCCATTCTGATGAAGGGTCACTTGCCTTGAATCAGAACATTTCCATGGAATGATACTGTTCCAGGAACGACCATAGTGGGAAAGGGAGTAAGATAGATTAGTTATTTCATGAATAAACATCTAGCATAAGTGTGCGTGTGTTTTCTATGTGGAATGATAGGACATGTCAAAGTTTGTTCAGAAAGCAATAAACGTGGTTCCCTCCCTTCCGTTACGTGTCCAAAGCTCTCCCACCATTGCTCCCTTATTAATCCTTTGAATTGGTTCACTTTGTCATCTGTCGATATGTTTCTTTACATGAATTGTTTGCAGCTTTGCAAAACAGAAAACCCCTCCTCCTCCCAGGAAGGTGAACACAATACCTTGTGAGCAAGTGTGGATAAAAGAGACAAGCCTGGAGAATGACAATTCCTCTAAGGACTCAAAGCCATATAAGCTGTAAGAAGCTCGATTGCAAGCCAATGAGTATGTGGCCGTACACGTTCACAAGTTTACATAAAACCAGGAGCTAGGTCAGTTGCAGTACCAGCTAGGTCAGTAGGAGGGGGAGACAGAGACAGAAAGACAAAGACAGAGAGAGAGATCGAGAGAGAGAGAGATCGAGAGAGAGATAGAGATCGAGAGAGAGATAGAGATCGAGAGAGAGAGATAGAGATCGAGAGATAGAGATCGAGAGAGAGAGAGATAGAGATCGAGAGAGAGAGATAGAGATCGAGAGAGAGATCGAGAGAGAGATCGAGAGAGAGATCGAGAGAGAGAGAGAGATCGAGAGGGAGAGAAAGAGATCGAGAGGGAGAGAGAGAGAGATCGAGAGGGAGAGAGAGAGAGATCGAGAGGGAGAGAGAGAGAGAGACAGACAGACAGACAAAGAGAGAGAGTCAGACACAGAGACAGAGAGAGAGAAGAGAGGGACAGACAGACAGACAGAGAGAGAGGAGAGAGACAGACAGACAGAGAGAGAGGAGAGAGACAGACAGACAGACAGAGAGAGAGAGAGACAGACAGACAGACAGAGAGAGAGAGAGACAGACAGACAGACAGAGAGAGAGGAGAGAGACAGACAGACAGACAGACAGACAGAGAGAGAGAGAGAGGAGAGAGACAGACAGACAGACAGACAGACAGAGAGAGAGAGGAGAGAGACAGACAGACAGAGAGAGAGAGAGGAGAGAGACAGACAGACAGAGAGAGAGAGAGAGAGACAGACAGACAGACAGACAGAGAGAGAGAGACAGACAGACAGACAGACAGACAGAGAGAGAGAGAGAGAGAGAACCAAAATGAATGTGGAGCAGAACCATGGGGAGTTCCAGGCGGGTGATGGAGAGAGTCATCTCACTCTCGACTGCCAAAGTCATCGTTGCCATTCCATCACCGCCCAGCGCAAACATTGCACGTGGGAAAAGGTTCCTTTCAGTCTTGTATCCTATAATCCTGTGTCGGTGTGTGAGTGTGAACAGGTCTTTACGTGTCGTCGTAGGCCGATGAAATATCGTGGGTGGGTGGGTGGGGATACAGGGGATACAATCTATCTCTCTATCTTCTAAGTATAACTAAAACTCTCATCTTGTGTATATATATATATATACATATATATATATATACATATATATATATATATATATATATATATATATATATGTATGTATGTATGTATGTATGTATGTATGTATGTATGTTCCCGAAATACAGCCAAAACGGTACACGATAGCGCAAAAAATTTTGGCCCACCTTCCTCACCATTCTCCTGCGGTGTGCAGTATGAAGTTTCGTTCAAATCGGGCAACGAAAAAATTATTTTAAAAAATCAATTCCCGATTCAGTCAAGTACTCTTCGGGAGAATTTGATCAATGCAAACAACCTCAGCGGTATGGTTCGATGGAGCTATCTTTTTCTTTTGAAATGATATTTAATTTTTATCAACCCCTGTCACAACGGGAACCCGACGGGTTCACGGGTCGTCGAGATACTAATAAATCCGCTTCTTGTTTTTCCTTCCCCTTCCATTCGTATAAACCCTCTGCTTCCACTACTGAGTTTCGGTGTGGCGTGTGGTTCGGGTTTGAAACGGTGATTAAAGGTGCTTGTAAGGCTGCGGCCATGAGGAAATTGGCACGAAAGTCCCTTGGCAGGAGTGATCAAAGACACAGTGGTTCGTCCCGGGTTCTTGCTCGGCTCAACCTTACAGTCAGATGGACGCACTGCAGGTGACAAGACTCGTTGGATTTCTGGACGTGGGAAGCCGAAGAAAATATTTGTTCGTCTCTCCTGGTGACTGCAATTTACCTTGTGGACTAAGCACCACTAAATTAGTGTCTGTACAGGTGTAAGATTTGACCTCCTGTCCACCCTGCTCATCATAACAATACATTTAGAAGATGTTCTTCAACTTTTGGGATAATTTCACTTGTCAGCTCCCACTTCATTATGACCACAGCGAGGTGCTATAACGCTTTTGTTGGTTTCTCCTGCCTTTAGGTTGCTATAAGAATCATAACTATTTTGTACAGAAGTCGAGGCTCATGGACGAGGTAACAATGCTTCCGAGGCTGGCAGGTTGACGGAATGAACAGAGGGCAGATGGGAACAAGCTGACAATGAACGCACAAACAGATTGGCAATTGAGAATGGGAGTGACAGGGGAGTAAAAGGGGTTACAGGGAGTGGGTATCGGAGAAATAACAGAGGATATTTGGATTTTCAGTGATCTTGTCTAAAACTCCAGTGTGTACACCAGTTATGCACAACAATGGGGGGAATCAAACGCACACCTGTGAACATAAAAGGGCTTGATCGGCTCAACCACCCCGTGGAGAAGGATGGTGCGTTTTCCTCTAATCACTGAGACAACCACACGTTCATTTATTACCATGTATGGTAGAACTCCTATTTTTCCTCCTCCCAGACTTATTTCCCTTTTCTTCTGTTTCTCTGTCCTATCATCTTCCCTTAAATACTTGACTAAATTTAACCCCCCCCCCCACTCCTTCAAAGTGCACACTTATTAAGTAGACGCCTCCCCAATCCACAGTATTCTCCTACTGCACTCATCTTAAAAATATCATAGGTAATTTGCATTTGCATGGTGGAGAGGTACGCACACTCACCTTTAACCTGTCTTGCTTGGGTTCGAATCTCGACTCAGCTATAAAATGTCACATTGGTGTTACATAGGCGGGGTGATTCATCAATGTTTGTCCCCATCCCTCAGATGGACGTTAAACCGGACATCCCATCTCCCGGCATGACTTGGCGGACATTGAAGATCCCAACGTGTCCCTCGTGAATAGTAGGAGAGCTATCGCCGGCATTACAAATTGTTGCTTTAACCTGCTGGGGGTACCCCCCCCCCCCAGCTCCAGCAATGATGCTATCTGCAGGCAGGTGCTGCATTTGAAGGAATACAAAACGGATAAATTATTATTATTGAATGGTGCACTTTCCAGAAAGGAACAGCATGGAATGGTTTCGAGGAAACTGCAGGTACAATGAGGCTTTCCGAGTAATCACAGTGCATAGTAATTCAGTTATTTATGGTGTACAGTGTTTGGATGAACCTGCCGTGTTCCTCCAGACAAGTCTCGACTCGAGCAAGACCAAAGGTTATTATTTTTGTTTCAGGAAACATTTGCCTTGCTTGAGCACAGACAACAAATAACCTTCAATTAACGTGTTGGTGCCTCAATCATGATATGAAGAGAAAGCTCGGTGTGCCCATCTCACTGCAGATGTATTAACATAATAGTATAATAATAATAATACAAGTTCCCCAATGAGGAGCTTCAGCGCAGGAGACCATTCGGCACATCAGGGCATGTGCTAGTATTACCAACCTATGGTTGTTTTTTCTGCACCCTATCCTTTTTAAACGCTGTGCATCAAGCAAGTAAGCAGGACGTACCATTTTAAAAGATTATGGTGTGACTCGAATTGGGCTCAAACCGTCGACATCCCACACTCGGAGCGGACGTTCCAACAGTCTAACCATTCATTACGCCACCAAATCTGGTTTAAAACTAGAAGGGAACTCGGGAGAGTGCATACCTCCGCCAGGCTGATGAGTTCACGTTTTGTAACCCATTGATAGGCCGGATCTCGATTCGGACCTGAACTAAAATTTAATCACCTTGTTCTTGTCACCGAACCAACTAATTCACCAAGTTTTATCCGAATCCATCAACAACTTTTTGAGATATCCTGCGATATATAATTTTGGCCCCATCACTGAAAAAATTCTCAGACCAGGATCTGGATCTTCACCAAAATCTCATAATTTCGTCCATGTCACTATTGTCAGGTCAGATCAGATCTGTGACTTGCTACAGGTATCATGTAAACCTGCACGAACCTGCTTTATGGTCAGGTTGTCGACGACGAAACCGCCTCATCCACCAGGTTTCCTGGTGAGGAGGGTGTATGATATGGACACTCAGCAAGATTAAAAAGAAAACCTGTCAAAGGGCGGAGGAGCTCCTTGTGAGCCAACGGCCATCCATATCTCATGACCAACTGTGTTTGCGGACGTCCTCCTGCAGTTGGGTTACTTCTTATTAGGAGATTGGTGGCAGGATTTGAACTCCGGCCACCGTGAAACCTACTGAAAGCAAAAACAAATCTGAAAACCAACTCCTTGGGAGTACCTCCTGTGCAGCTTCCCTTCGCAAGCAGCTCAGATGACGGGTTAGGGGCAAAGCCTTTGGGACCCTCAATCTTTGATGAAAGGAGGGAAACCTTCCCGGGTCAGATTGCGGTAGTGTGTGTCGGGGTGGTGCTGAGGTGTCGTCCAGCAGACGGCGGTCTTCTTGGGTTAACCAGAGGTGGTCCCTTCGGATAGGCACCTGGAATGTCCTATCTCAAGGACAGGATGATCACCTGTCTCTGTTATCTGAGCTCAAGTGTTTGGACATCGGTATTGCAGCACTCTTTGAGGTTCGGAGACCGGATTGCGGCGAGATCGTGGCGGGTGGTTACACCTACAATTGGTCGGGTCACACTGATGATTACCATGCCCAAGGAGTTGCTGTAACTGTGTCCACTAAGCTGTCTGCAATGATAATTGAGTTGCAACCGGTCAACGAGCGTATTATGAGATGAAGGATTCGTCACTCCTTGGGTGTCATTTCCCTGGTCTCGGTTTATGCTGTGACTGAGGCGAGTGATCTCACCGTGAAGGACGCATTCTACACCACGCTCGAGTCTGTGGTTGATCAGTGCCCCAGGTGAGATACTCTTCTCGTCTGGGGGGATTTCAATGCATCGACTGGAACTGATAGGGATGGTTATGAGACATGTGTTGGTCCCCATGGGTCTGGAACCGTGAACCAGAATAGCACTAAGTTCCTTGACTTTGCAAGAACTCATGGGATTAGGATGGCTGGTTCATGGTTTCAGCACCCACAGGCTCATTGCTGGACTTGGTATTCCAACACTGGTGGTGTATTGGTATGGTTGGTATTCCAACACAGGTGGTCTTGGAACTCACCAGAAGGCGAAGAAGAATTTTGTCTTAAGGGACACTGGATACCATTGACCAGAGTCGCAGGGCCAGGCTGAATGGCAGAGCTGAGCTGTTCAGGGAGCTGAGGCGTAAAACTGTACGTGCGCCAAGGGTGGACAAGGAGGCCGATGTGCGAGGAATCTGTGAGGGGGTAGAGCATCACCTTTGGTCAAGTGATTCTCATCCTGCTTCCAGGGGAATTCACTCATTGTGTTCCTACAAGCCTGTCCCTCAGTGTACTGCAGTGAGAGCAGAGGGTTGTGGGCTCTTGACAGAGGAGTCTGAAGTGAAGGCCCGCTGGGCCGGTTACTTTGAGCGGCTGTACCAGGCTGCTCCACCAGCTGCCGAGTTGGATGTCAGGGGTGTGACTATCCCTACTGCTGACCCTCCAATCAACTGTGATCCACTGCTGCTTGTGGAAACACAGGCTGCGGTGAACCGGTTGAAATGGGGATAAAGCTCCTGGAATCTGTAGCATCCATGCTGAACTTCTCAAAGCTGGTGGAAATGCTGTACTCATGTCATTACATGCAGTTCTGTGCTCTGCCTGGAACACAGGCATCATCCCAACTGACTGGAAGAGGGGCCTTGTTGTCCCTCTCTGGAAAGTGAAGGGTGATCGCCAAGACTGCAAGAACTACCGAGGGGTGACGCTGCTCTCAGTGCCGGGCAAGGTATTTGCTCAGATCATTCTTGATAGGGTTCGCCACCATCTGCTTGAGTACCAGCATCCAGAGCAGTCAGGCTTTCCACCAATGCGGTCAATGATTGACCAGAGCCTTGCTCTTCAGGTCCTTTTGGGAGAGATCAAGCTGCGTTGCATCATTTGGCAATGTCAAGATCTCTGACCTTGATTTCGCAGATGATGCAGTCATCTTGGTGGAGACTGGATATCCTTTTGGGGGCGCTCGAGGTGCTGAATAAGGAGTTCAAGCCACTGGGATTACGGGCTTCCTGGGTCAAAACTAAGATCCAGGCTTTCAATGATATCTTGGGTGCTGCTATCCTGTCTGTACCTGCTTGTGATGAGGATATTAGGGTCACGGAAAGATTCACTTACCTTGGCAGTGATATTCATGTCTCTGCTGGCTGTGAGCCAGTGGTGAATCGACGTCAGGGTTGTGCCTGGGGAGTCATGTATTCACTGGATCATGGGGTATGGCACTGCCACAGTGCCTGTGCAGGAGGATGAAAGTCCAAGTCTTCAGGTCCTCGGTGCTTCCATTGTTGCTCTACGGATGAGACTTGGACTCTGACCATGGATCTGAGACGGAGACTTAATTCCTTTGGTACCAGGTCTCTTCGGAGAATCCTTGGCTATTGCTGGTCAGACTTTGTGTCCAACGAGCGGTTGCTCAGAGAGACTCAAATGAGATTTGCTCCCTGCATCGTCCTGAGCGTCAGCTGCCGCTGTATGGACATGTGGCCCGTTTTCCTGATGCTGTCCCTGCTCAGCAGATTCTCTCACCGAGGGAGCCTCTTGAGTGGAAGCGGCCAATGAACCGACTATGTGCCTCATGGTTGCATTCGGTTGATCAGCATCTCATGGAGATGGGAATGGGCCACGCATCTGCCTGGGGGATGGCCAGACGGAGTACCTGCGGAAAGTGGATGCAATGACGCGCTGCTCCGGCGCATGCTCCCATACTTGACCGAACCTGACATACCCAAGCTCTCCACCAAATTTCGTCTGAATCCGTATCCCTCCACAACTTTTTGAGATGTTTTGTTCACAAACAAACAAACAGACAGACAGGGGTGAAAACATAACCTCCATCCTCCTTTTGTGGCTGGAGGTAAATGTTTAATCTTCATATCAGTTAAATTAAATCTTCATACAATGGGGTGAATACAAGTATATATATATATATATATATATATATATATATATATATATATATATATGTATATATATATATATATATAGTTGCGGATTCGCGCCCGCCGGCGTGCTGACGGCCACGTAACTCGAATCGCGGCACGTCGCCCACCGGACGGACAATCCAGTCGTGACCCTCTCGGACTAACGCCGGGAACCAGTCACGGGTGGACCTTTGGGTCTCACCGCGATCGAGCCAATCAGCGCCCGCGTGGGATAGGGTTGCTCGCCAAATTCGACCGACCAAAGTACCCACGCGGAGGGTAGACCGGGCGATCGCACCTCGCCGCAGGTCGACTTCGGACACGGGCCACTTAAGCGACCCGTTCCGTACTATCGGGATAACCGAGCGGTGTTATTCGTCGACCTCGACGGTTCGATTAATTATCGGGCATATTCAGCCCACTACCAACCCTTTATGTGAAGCAAGATGAGGATTCAATGAAAGAAACGACGAAGCGAAGCGGGAAACAGTTCAACACAAAGCACATTTATTCGCGCTGAACGGAAAGCACACATATTCAATTCCACCAAAAGCACATAGAAAAGGAAAACACAATGCAATTTACACAAAAAGCAAATGCGACAATGCAGATCTAATACCGATTACGCGAGCACACGGCAACACTTATACAATTTTACTTCACAGACGGCGCCGACAACACACACCCAAAACCAAGGAAAAGAACACCCTCAAAGATGAGGCGGGCCTGAGGCCGAGACCGGGTCGGGCCTACCCGTCTGGTGATGAGACGCGGAGCGGCGATGGTGCCTCAACTCCGCGGGCCTCGCGGACGGTGTCTGGTAGGGGGTGGGAAAGGGGCCCCCTTGGTCGCACTATCTCAGCGCGGGGGGAAACAGGAGGGGGTTGCTGATGCTCGGGGTACAGAGGATTCCTACTCTGCCTCGAGTCCCGCGACGAGCGTCTCCACCTCGGCCAGGTCGCGCTGTCGGCCTCCCTGGGGTGCAGCTCCCTGCACGACGCGAGCACCCCCTCGTCTGCCCTCGCCGCCTCTCCACAGCTCCGTCCCCTCCGCTCCGACTCCAACGCACACGACGACGACCAGCTCCTTCTTGCCAACTCCACCGCCCGCGAAGTCTTAACTCTCTGTTCACTTGACTGACGAACACGGTCGCTTATATCAGCCCCGTGACTTCGCTCTCTCATCTTTGACCCCCTCCCTTCGACCTTTCACCTCGCTCCCCATTGGCCCGAGAAAAAGTAGGCGTGAATGCTTTTTGATCCATAAATTTGCATATATCGATCGCCCTCCAACGCCCTGGGGGCGGGGCCAAATCGCCCCTCGCTCACCGATTGGACGGAACAAAAGTGGGCGTGTGTCGTTTTTGATCCGTTTTTGAAGTGGAAAATCCGTGGTTTTGTACACGCTATTCGGCGCGCGCCCTGCACGAGTCCAACACTGGTACCCACAAGCGGCGCAAGAACGGTGGCGATGCGACGGTTGCGAGGTGTGACGTGAAGCGGCGCCGCGGTGGGTGGTTGATGTTGTGGTTGTAACAATGGCGGTTGGTCCAAATTAAAGATAGTAAAAGAAAAACGGCTATCCTGAAGAGTCGCAGCACGCATAAATGACATGTATTCCCACGAGACAACGGGTTTGGGCCTAACTACACATGCACTTACCGAGATATCTCACCTAAGGGACCTGAATGGTGGTTTGCGAATTTGGTAGCCACAACAATATATATATATATATATATATATATATATATATATATATATATATATATATATATATATATATATATATTGTTGTGGTTACCAAATTCGCAAACCACCATTCAGGTCCCTTAGATGAGATATCTCTGTAAGTATATGTGTAGTTAGGCCCAAACCCGTTGTTTCGAGGGAATAAATGTCATTCAGTCGGGCTGCGACTCTTCAGGATAGCCGTTTTTCTTTTACTATCTTTATTTTGGACCAGCCGCCATTACTACCACCACCAACCACGTCTCAACAGCCGTCACACAACAACCACCAACCACAACGCCGCTTCACAACAACAGCCACGACCTTTACCGTCACAACTCGCCACCATCGCATCACCGTCATTCCCACGCCACTTGTGGGCGCCGATGCTGGACTCGTGTAGGGCGCGCACCGAGCAGCGTGTTCAGAAACATCACAGACTTTCCGAGAAAAACGGATCAAAAACGACTCACGCCCACTTCTGTTCCGTCCTATCGGCGAGCTGGGGCGAATTGGCCCCGCCTCCAGGGCGTTAGAGTGAGGACGCTATATGCAAATTCATGGATCAAAAAGCATTCACGCCCACTTTTCCTCGGTCCAATGGGGAGCCAGTTAGAGAGGTGAAGGGTCGGAGGCAGAGGGTCAAAGGTGAAGGAGCGAAGCCACGGGGCTTATATAAACGGCTGCGTTCGTCAGTAAAGTGGAGTTGAGAGTGGTGCGTTGGAACGAGTTGTCAGTGGAGCTGGGAAGAAGAGTCAGAGTTCGGAGGGCAGTTGTGAGTTCGGAGGGGAGAAGTCAAGAGTGAAGAGTTGGGACGAGCCAAAGGGGAGACGGAGAGGGCGATTAGACGGAGCTGTGGAGAGGTGGCGACGGCGAAGGCGGACGAGGGGGTGCTCGCGTCGGTGCCGGGAGCTGCAGAGGGAGAGGCCGGCGGCGCGACCGAGGTCGAGGTGGAGACGCTCGTCGCAGGACCCGAGACAGGGTGATATCCTCCTCCCCCCCGAGCATCAACAACCCCCTCCTGTTTCCCCCCACGCTGAGATAGTGCGACAAGGGGGCCCCTTTCCCACCCCCTACCAGACACTGTCCGCGAGGCCCGCGGAGTTGAGGCGCCACCGCCACTTTGCGTCTCATCATCAGACGGTAGGCCCGACACGGTCTCGGCCCCAGGCCCGCCTACCCCCCTCATCCTTGAGGGTGGTTCTTTTCTTTTGCTTTGGGAATATGTGTTGTCGGCGCCGTCTGTGAAGTAAAATTGTATAAGTGTTGCCGTGTGCTCGGTAGTCGGATAGCTCTGCATTGTGTTTCTCTTTTATATTTGCTTTTTGTGTAATATTGTGTTTCTTCTCCTTTTACATGTGCTTTTGGTGTAATTGTATATGTGTGCTTCCCGTTCATCGCGAAATAAATGTGCTTCATGTTGAACTGTTTTCCCGCTTCGCTTCGTCTTTTCTTTCATTGAATCTCCATCTTGCTTCACGTAAAGGGTTGGTCGTGGGCTAAAACGCCCGATAATTAATCGAACCGTCGAGGCCGACGAATAACACCGCTCGGTTATCCCGATAGTACGGAACGGGTCGCTTAAAGTGGCCCGTGTCCGAAGTCGACCTGCGGCGAGGTGCGATCGCCCGGTCTACCCTCCGTGTGGGTACTTAGGTAGGTCGAATTTGGCGAGCAACCCTATCCCACGCGGGGGCCGATTGGCACGATCGTGGTGAGACCGAAAGGTCCACCCGTGACTAGTTCCCGGCGTTCGTCCGAGAGGGTCACGACTGGATTGTCCGTCCGGTGGGCGACGTGCCGCGATTCGAGTTACGTGGCCGTCAGCACGCGCGAATCCGCAACAATATATATATATATATATATATGTATATATATGTATATATATATATATGTATATATATATATATATATATATATATATATATATATGTATATATATATATATATGTATATATATATATATGTATATATATATATATATATGTATATATATATATATATATATATATATATATATATATATATATATATATATATATATATATGTATATATATGTATATATATATATATATATATATATATATATATATATATATATATATATATATATATATATATATGTATATATATATATATATGTATATATATATATATATATATATATATATATATATATATATATATATATATGTATATATATATATATATATATATATATATATATATATATGTATATATATATATATATATATATATATATATATATATATATATGTATATATATATATATATATATATATATATATATATATATATATATATATATATATATATGTTGTTGCGGCCACGGGTAGGGGCGAGAAGACGACTGGGGGGGGGGGGGTGGGGAAGCTATCTCGTATTCCGAACAGACTCCCCGGAATCGCAGGCGCACACGGATAACTCCGTGACGCGGCGGGTCGCTAACCAACTATGAACGCCAATACCTCAACCACGCGACAAAGGGTCTTCCGTCTAAGGTTTATCCGATTACCTAAAAATAATGACGCGACCAAATTACCAGGGGACACGCCCTCAGTACGCCTTGTCCGAACCAGATCAGATGCAGTCGAGCGACACTGCCAGGGAACATACCGGCTAAAAGAACGGATCGTTGGGAATAAAGTCCCGGCTAGGCCCCGATACGGACCATGCTGGATCAATGAAGGAAAAGACAAAAATGAGCTGGGAACATTTCTACATAAGCATTTATTACAGGCAGGCGAGGAAAAATATGTGGCACAGTGAAGGTAGTTTATTGTTGTGTGTAAGCAGGAATAGAAAGAAATGTGTGGTGCGTCAATGAAACAAGCAACTTACTCAGGCAGACACAGAACAGACCTATACTGATATATCTTCTGCAATCTTTACTTCAAGCTAGGACTGGCACCATGACACACACACACACACCGATAAAGAGGAGTTAATGAGAAGAAAGGAGAGGAGATGAGGCTAACGGTCTCGTAATACCTTGCACAGTTGACTGACCACGCTACCCAGTACGTTTTGGGGGGACGCTGCGCTGAACAATCCCTCTTTGAGAGTTGGCGCATCGTCTCCTGCTTGGCTACGGCGCCACGTCTGCGTCGATCCAGAGAAGGGGCAAGACCGTCAGGCATGAGGGAGGGTGGTCGGTAGAGCCAGCGGCGAGTGGATGGAGAAAGCGGGTGCGTGGGGCCAGCGGCAAATGTAGAGATTCCAGAGAAGGCGGAGATCGAGAGTAAGTGGGTGGAGTGGCAGACAGGACTTGCGGAGCAGCAGGCGTATGCAGCGATCGATCCAAGGCCAGATAAAAGAGGATGAGGATGACCACGCCGACTACGAATGGCTTCACGATCCGTCCTTTATAGGATCCATTGTCGGGGTGGGGGTGGTGACCCAAAACGATGTCATCACCCGAATCAGGCACTCCCATTGGGCCACAGCCACCGCACGGCCGGAAGCGGCCTTATTTTACATCCGGCTCAACATCACCGAGTAGTGGAATTGTCTCGCTCCGAATCGCCTTGCACCAAACTCCCGGGCCGTGCTTCAGCAACTGGCCAAGGGCCGCGTCGGCCCCGCATGCCAACTTGGACACCCCCGGAATGCTGCGTTTGGCGCTGATCAATGTGCTTGCTTCATCCGGATGCCATGCGGCCAGAGCGATCCGGGCCGTACAGCCTGCCTTTGCTTGGTGGCGGAGGTGCGGGAGGATGTCTGCCATCCGTGGGAGACATTGGTGGCCACGGTGTCGAGCAAAGATCGACGGTAAGACGCCATTGTAAACCAACGCGCAGACCCGAACAGAGATGTGTGCCATGCGTGCCCCGTACAGTGCAAATGGTAAATATCAAGGGGCTGCGAGTGGGTCCACTATCGTGCATGTGGTTATTTGTCACAGTAGTGATCCTCACAGGCGGCTGATTGAGCGCGATGCCGGCCCCGATCTGTGTCATGGATTGAAGGAAAGGATTGGATTTAAATTCGGGTTGAAAAGAGCATGCCGCGCATGCCCTGCACAGCGTTGGGATTTTATGCAGGGTTCTACTCTTCTCTTAGACACCGTATCTTGCAGCGGAGGATTTTTCCATCGTGTATTTGATGCCTCCTGTGGTCTTCGCGAGGACATTCATATGTGGAGGGTGTTGCCTGTGGTTTTCACAGGCAGCCGTCTGGGTGTGGTGCCTGCTTGGATTTATTTCAGGAATAAGAGGAAAAGAGTTGGAATGAAGATAGAGATATAATCAGACCGAACTATGAGATCCACACAACGCACTTTGTCCCATTCTACCCATGAGCCATGAGGGAAAGGTCTAACTGCATGTATATTGTTGCGAATTCACGCCCGCCGGCGTGCGAACGGCCACGTGACTCGAATCGCGGCACGTCGCCCACCGGACGGACAATTCTGTCGTGACCCTCTCGGACTAGCGCCGGGAGCTAGTCACGGGTGGGCCTTTCGGCCTCACCACGATCGTGCCAATCGGCCACCCACATGGGATAGGGTTGTTCGCCAAACTCGACCTACCTAAGTACCCACGCGGATGGTAAACCGGGCGATCGCACCTCGCCGCAGGTCAACTCCGGACACGGGCCGCTTAAGCAGTCCGTTCCGTACTATCGGGATAACAGAGCGGTGTTATCGTCGGCCTCGACGGTTCCGATCACTTATCGGGCGTATTAAGCCCACGACGAACCCTTTATGTGAAGCAAGATGGAGATTCAACAAAGGGAAGGACGCAGTGAAACGGGGAACAAGTTCACACAAGCATTTTATTCACACGACACACGGAGAGCACACATATACAGCCAAACCATAATGCACAAAAAAAGCAAATGTAAGAAGAAAAACAATAAAGCAACGACGACGCAGAGCTACAACCGACTCAGACCGACACACGGCAACACTTGTACAATTTTACTTCACCAGACTGGTGCCACACACACACGTTTACACAGAACCCAAAAGAAATGGAAGTCGCGACTTCCCTGAGCGTGTCGAGTCCCTCTCCGACGTCCGTCGACGGGGTCCCGCCTGGCCGCGACTCCGTGCCCGAGCGTGGTAGGCGAGTCCTCTCCTGCGTGCCTCGCACCTGCACATGTTGGCCACTCGACGCCACGGACAGAGTCTTCAGTGCTATCCCAGCGCGGATAGAGGGGGCGGGGGAAACGTGGATGGCCAAAGTCGGGAGAGGGGAATGGCGGACGCTCCTTCCCGCCAGCGGGGTCTTACAACTGCCCCACAAAAGACCCGGCCAGTGGCCACCAGGACGAGCGAGCCAGAAGACGAGAGCAACCACGAAGCAAGAGCATCCACCAAGCAAGAGCATCGACCAAGCAAGAGCAACTACAAAACTGCTTCCCCCGTCTCCGACTTTTATATCCTCGGAGCTCCGCGCCGTTCTTTGCTCCAACCCCCTTCGAGGCGCTTCGAGAAAGGTCTCAAAGAGGGGCGTTCCTCCTCCCTGGCCGCGTCACACCGCGCATCCACCTATCGAGCGCCAGCTGCCCTCCCCTCGCTTCTCTCCCCTCACACCAAGGGCGGAGAACGATGGCGCGAAAAGCCCACCGAGCGTCCTCGTTGGGTTTTATTTGAAATAAAAAATAGAGAAAGAAAAACGACTGACTCAAAGCATCGCAGCCCGAATGAATCACATTTATTCCCACTAAACAACGGATTTGGGGCTAACTTCACATGTACTTAAGAGATATCTCACCTACGGGACATGAATGGTGGTTTGTGAATTTCCACAGTCGTAACACTACACCCTCCCCTTTTTACAGACTTGACCTGAGTCGTCAAATTCTCGTGTGCCATCATATGTAGTTCTCCTCAAGTACGTTTTACCTACAGATCCCTGAGTGTGACATTCATGGTATTCGTGTCCCCAAAATAAATAACCTGAGGGCTGAGTAACTAACAAAACAAACCCACTCACACAGACGACTGAAATAAAATTGCCGGCGCGAAGACATACATGCCGGGGGCGCACTCATATTTACGGTACAATACCCTTAACTTACAAATTTTACACTAAACCATGGCCCAGGATCAATGGACTCTGCAGGCAGAAAAAGTCAAAAGAGAACCGGTGCACGGGCCGCCACTGCAGGCCCGTGTTGTCGCTGCCAACAGGAAAGTTCTTGCAGCTTGCAAACTGTTGCCTTGATCCTGGCGCACATGGAAATGAACAGGGGGGGGGGGGGCAAAGCAAACTTGAACGGGGCAAAATGACGAGGGCAGTAGGCATGGATGGCAAAGGCAGCAGGCAAACACAGCCTGCAGAACAAGGCCGTCGCAGGCAAACACAGCCGGCAGACGAACTGGCCGGCACAGGCCTCGCAGCAACACAGCCAGCAGATGAAGCTGGCCAGCCTTTGCCTGTCAGTGGAGGGAGTGCAGTGGTGCTGGCCACTCGGAAGGCGGGCTCGGACCTACCCTACGGTCTCCCTCCCAACCTATCGCCTTTGCCTGTCACTGTCCATACCCACTCCCTTAATTTGTCAAACCCAATTTAGCCCCAACTTCATTAATTTTTTTTTGGGGTTTTATTTTCTTTTTATTCCTCACTATAAATCATCCCCTAACCCCCTTTATCGTCCTTGTTCGGCTAATCTATCGTCCCCTAGCCTACTCCCAACCCCTACGTTCCCTTCCTGGAGGGGAATAAGGGAGAACTAGCGTCCTGTGTCGAGGCCCAATTCAAGCCTCGGGATGGCCTCCCCAGACTTCAGCGATCTTAACCCAAAGTGGGTCCAGCGGCCCACAACAAGAGCGAGGGGATGGATGGTGCGGAGGGGTACATCTCCTAATCCACCCTAACCATTATCTCTTAAACTACCCCGGGGCTTTCAACAAGCGCCTCTCGCTTAAGCTATTGGTTCGAAAAACCCAGATTCCCGTCGCCTGTGTTGGTGTCCTCACAATTTCGGGCCTCGCCCCCCAATTTTCTCTCCGTGCCCTCACACGGTTTCATGGCTGGGACACGTGGCTCCCTTGGCAGGCACGACCCTCTGCCGATTCTCCTACGATGGCACCCCCGGGCACTACACTGCCTCCGAGCCTACCAGCTCCCTAAACACCGGGGAGTGCCCCCCATGGCACCTCCCCTGAAACGCACACGTGGCAGACTGGCTTCCCGGGCCCCTTTTTGAGGGTCACACGTGCCCACAACACTGCCCACGCGGCTAATGGCGCCCCGGGCCCCCGCACCATGCGGGCGCACCCGTGCCCACTACGCTATCCTGGCCCCCCATGGGCCCTGGCCTACCACGGCAGACTAGCCTGGTGTCCGGGGTACCCACTCAGCGATACTCACCTTTCGCAGCCATGCTCCCAGCCCATCAACAGGGCTCCTGCACCCCTCCAAACGGGTATCGAGCCTACTTTCCCACCAACAACAAAACGACCTCCATTTTTGTTAATTTGACTAACCCAGCTAACGCACTCTACACTGACCCCGGGGTCCCTTGGGCGGGAGTCACTCCTCCCCCCAATCACTCATCGCACCATGCATTCCCCATTCGCTCCACTCACACAGACCCGCTGGCCTCACTCACTCAACATGTCCCCACACAACTGACCAACTCTTCAACACACACACCGCTGAACTCTGCCATCCTTCCAACTACCTCCCCTAACTAACTCGTGCTCCCACGTCGTCCCTTACACTACAGCACGTTCCTTTTAACACTACGTAGCTAAGCTACGTCCCCTCTACACATCCAAAGTCTATCACTGTCTCCAAATCATCAAAAATCCATTCCCCATCCTAAATCTCATCTAAATCCCTCTACCTATCCATTCCACGGGCCCAATGAGGACTTACCCCTGCCTCATGGAGCCGGTCAAACTAAGCTAACCCTTCCCCCTAACTCGTGCCATCCTGTGTCCTGGGCCAAGGGGATCATTCACCCCTTGCCCAGGAATCCTGTTCACCCGAAAGCGAGGTTGGTTTGTTTTTTTTGTTTTTTTCATTGCGCAGCCCAAAACGGCAACTCACAACCTGCACACCAGCGTGGCAATTCACAGCCGCGCACCTGTGGCGTGACGTCATGGCAGCTGTTCGCGTCCCTCGTCCCTCTTGGACGGTATCATCCGGCAGGGATTCACCCTCCTGCCCGATTCCAACCAGACACGCAGCCATGACGTCACCCAGCGCATAAAAGAAAACACAAGCCTCACGTCTCGAGGGGTTCCCCACGCGAACACATGTGCTCTCCCCGTTGGAGCTGAACACACCCGCTCGCGTGGAGAACCCGTCCGGTTCAAATCCGAAATCCTGCCTAAACTTTGTCCGTCGCGGGATCCGCAAATCCACCGCGTGCGTTTCCGGACCGGGCTTCACTCCCGCAAGCGAGCACGTGGCGGCCTCGTGCTTTGCACAGCACGGACCTCGCGCTCGCTGCTGGGTGAACCTGGCGCGGTGCTCAAAACCTCTACGGCCGCTACCCGGCCTTCTTTCCTCTGTCGCCATCATCGTCTCCATTCGACACACGCACTCCAACGTGTTACGACGCTAACACACCTCACCATTACATTCACCCCGGGAGACGCCACTGCATGCCCACGCATGCCCACCGTCATCTCAGTCACACACAGCAACCTCACACATGCTGTCTCCCTCACACTCGGCCGCTCACTCACTCGTGCCGTTTCCCTTGCACACACCATACCACTCACACACGCAGGGGCACTCACCCGCGGTGCCTCATCCACACACGGCGTGCTGGGAAGCACGCCCTTCGGCACACTTGCCACCACACCACTCACACACGGGGGCGCTTCCACACACGGGGATGCACTCACACCTTGCACCACACACACCGGGACAACCACACTGGGGATTCGTGTCCCCACAAGGGGTTCCGGGGCCTCTATACCCCCAAGCTCTCCGTGCACCCGTTCGCAGCACTCCTCCCCTCAACTCCGCGAAGCACGACCGAACCCACCTGGTCGTGAGTCGCCTCAAGGGGGCACACTCCCTCCCCTCGTTCCTGGAGGAGGCTATCCTGCTGCCTGCACCGGGTCCCGAAACAGTCCGCCAGCTCACCCTCATGAAGCCTCGCAACTAACTCCGTGTGTGTGTGTGCGTCTCGAACCCCGTCCATTTCACCCTCTATCTCCCGTGTCTCTGTACATTTATTAGTTTCTGTTGTCTCCTCGTGTCGATTAGTCTCTGCTTCTTTCTGGCGTCTTTCCCTTATCTTTATGTCGGTCAACCTTGCTTTCTTCTTCAGTCGCTCCCGTCCTTCCCTCTGTTTCACTCCTTGCTCTTTTACGATCTCCGCGTACCTCATCCTTGCTTTCCGTCTTAATTGTTCTTTTCTCTCCCTCGCAATTCCTTTCACCTCGTCTCTTATCTCCCTCGTGCACGTCTCCGTCACCCCAATTAGTTTTTCCTTCTCGGTCACCGTCATGCTTCTCGCCCAACACGTCCCCCGAATTAATTTCTCCTGACCCGCCTCCACCGCGGGCCTGACAGCCGTTGCACTCCCTCCCAGCTCGTTCGCTCCAACAAGTGACGTCGCCATTTTAATCTCCACCGTTGTCGCCTTCATGCCCGCCTGCAGGCTTCGGCCAATTTGCTGCATCTCACCCCGCAGTTCTTTCATTCCTTCCTTCAATTCGTTTTTCATTTGTTGCGTATTCGTATCCATTTTGTTGTTTATATTCGCATTCATTTGTTGCGCATCCGTATTCATCTTTGCCAGCATGGCGAACAGCTGGGCCATGTCGGGTGCGCTTGGGTGAGCCGTTTCGGCAGGGATTGGGGGAGGGTTTTGGTGGAGGGGGGAGGGGAGGTGTCATACACCGCCGCCGCACCTATTTCGGGCTCTGGGTTTAGTTGGGGGAGTTCGTCCTGCACAACAAGCATTTCCTGCACGAGGTTATCCTGGGCCATGGATTCTACACATTCGAAATCCATTTCCAATATCCCCGGCTCCCGCTCGCCTTGAGACGCCATCTTATTTCTCGTAAGGGGTTAATTTAAATCGCTCGTAATTTGGAGGGAACGGGGGGGGGGGCGCCTCACACACCCCTGAACCGATTCCCCGTGAATTTAGCTTGGAGGCGTGAGGGATTCAAATCCCACTCCCGGACACCAGTGTCGCGAATTCGCGCCCGCCGACGTGCGAACGGCCACGTGACTCGAATCGCGGCACGTTGCCCACCGGATGGACAATTCTGTCGTGACCCTCTTGGACTAACGCCGGGAGCTAGTCACGGGTGGGCCTTTCGGCCTCACCACGATCATGCCAATCGGCCACCCGCGTGGGATAGGGTTGTTCGCCAAACTCGACCTACCTAAGTACCCACGCGGATGGTAAACCGAGCGATCGCACCTCGCCGCAGGTCGACTCCGGACACGGGCCGCTTAAGCGGTCCGTTCCGTACTATCGGGATAACCGAGCGGTGTTATCGCCGGCCTCGATGGTTCCGATAATTATCGGGCGTATTAAGCCCACGAAGAACCCTTTACGTGAAGCAAGATGGAGATTCAACAAAGGGAAGGACGCAGCGAAACGGGGAACAAGTTCACACAAGCACTTTATTCACACAACACACGGAGAGCACACATATACAGCCAAACCATAATGCACAAAAAAAGCAAATGTAAGAAGAAAAACAATAAAGCAACGACGACGCAGAGCCACAACCGACTAAGACCGACACACGGCAACACTTATACAATTTTACTTCACCAGACTGGCGCCACACACACACGTTTACACAGAACCCAAAAGAAATGGAAGTCGCGACTTCCCTGAGCGCGTCGAGTCCCTCTCCGAGGTCCGTCGACGGGGTCCCGCCTGGCCGCGACTCCGTGCTCGAGCGTGGTAGGCGAGTCCTCTCCTGCGTGCCTCGCACCTGCACGTGTTGGCCACTCTACGCCACGGACAGAGTCTTCAGCGCTATCCCAGCGCGGATAGAGGGGCGGGGGAAACGTGGATGGCCAAAGTCGGGAGAGGGGAATAGCGGACGCTCCTTCCCGCCAGCGGGGTCTTACAACTGCCCCACAAAAGACCCGGCCAGCGGCCACCAGGACGAGCGAGCCGGAAGACGAGAGCAACCATGAAGCAAGAGCATCCACCAAGCAAGAGCATCCACCAAGCAAGAGCATCCACCAAGCAAGAGCATCTACAAAACTGCTTCCCCCGTCTCAAACTTTTATATCCTCGGAGCTCCGCCCTGTTGCTCCGCACCGTTCTTTGCTCCACCCCCCTTCGCGGCGCTTCGAGAAAGGTCTTGAAGAGGGACGTTCCTCCTCCCTGACCGCGTCACACCGCGCATCCACCAATCGAGCGTCAGCTGCCCTCCCCTCGCTTCTCTCCCCTCACACCAAGCGCAGAGAAGAATGGCACGAAAAGCCCACCGAGCGTCCTCGTTGGGTTTTATTTGAAACAAAAGATGGAGAAAGAAAAACGACTGACTCAAAGCGTCGCAGCCCGAATGAATCACATTTATTCCCTCTAAACAACGGGTTTGGGGCTAACTACACATGTACTTAAGAGATATCTCACCTACGGGATCTGAATGGTGGTTTGCGAATTTCCACAGCCGTAACAATATTAATGAAATAACTGTCTGGGGACCACTGTATGTTGGATGCCATTGCCTTCGAGACATGCGGTTTCCATAACCGCAATATATATGTATATATATATATATATATATATATATATATATGTATATATATATATATATATATATATATATATATATATATATATATATATATATATATATATATATATATATATCTTCTTCTTACGGCTGCTCCCGTAAGGGGTCGCCACAGCGGATCATCCGTATGATCCGCATCGTGATTTGGCACATGTTTTACGCCGGATGCCCTTCCTGACACAACCCTGGTCGCCTCTTACGACACAGGATATGGTACACCTATTTTAACCGGAGTATACACCGCTACTCATTTCGCCGACCTCGGAAGGATGACAGGCTGAGTCAACCCCCTGGTGTATTTATTCAGTGGCCCAACGGGGCTTGAACTCAGGACCTTTTGGATCCCAAGCCGCTGCCTAACCACTGCGCCAACACACCAGGCTATATATACATACATATATATATATATATATATATACATATACATACACATATATACATACATACATATATATATACATACATACATACACATATATATATACATACATATAAATATATACATACATCTACATATATATATATATATAAATACATACATACACATATATATATACATACATATAAATATATACATACATCTACATATATATATATATATATATAAATATATACATACATACATAAATATATACATACATCTACATATATATATAAATATATACA
>NC_140974.1:72025236-72030236 GCF_056783735.1 Eptatretus burgeri | reverse complement strand
AGAACATATCTGGCCCAATACATTTTTGAGATATTGTGCTAAATTATATCTCGTTTTTAGCCCTATCTCTCAATGGTGAAGAATCATTAAAAAAAATTGTAGTAGTCGGATCTGGATCCGGATCTTCACCAAAAGTTTTTTTTTTCATGAATGGATGATTGTGGTTCAGGTAGAATTTATGGAATCTTTAACCTTCTCAAGTGGAACAACATGATCAATTTCATTTTTCGACAAAGGATCACTTTCCTGGAATTCCTTGGTGCATGCATCGGTCCTTGGCAAATTGGATTGATTTCAAAGCCCACTCTTGGGTTACCTTCTAATACACAAGATCACGAAGGGATTTCTATTTTCCAATAATGCACCATTCTATATTGGAAAGCCTCAATGAGTAAAAACAAACAGGTAAAAAAACACTCCACAAAACAAGTTGGATAAAATGTATGAAAGAAGGAAAAAGATTCCATTTATGGACTGACTTGCTGAAATTTCATACTGTGCATGGATTGTCACACGATAAAAAGATTCATGACTGCAACATCATCTGCTTCCATAATGAACCACCATCTTTACAAATGAAAATGGTCTAACTTTCATGATTGGAGCTTATTTTAGGTGAATGGCTTTCATGAACTTTTAGGAGTTCCCTTACTGGCTGGAAGAGCATCGGGTTTAAGAAATATATATATATATATATATATATATATATATATATATATATATATATATATATATATATATATATATATATATATATATATATATATGTTGTTGCGGGCTGGGGGTCGGGTGAGAAGACCACAAGGTGGGGGAAGCTATCTCGATTCCCACCAGACTCCCCGGAATTGTAGGCCGTCACGGATAATTCCGTGACGCGGTGGGTCGCTTAACCGACCGTGGACGCCAATACCTCCACTGTGTAGCGTAGGGTCTTTTTATCAGGAACCAATTTACCTAATTAACCACGCGGTGTCGTCTACCAGGGAACCACGCCCTCGGCACGTCTTGCTCGAACCGGGTCACTCTACCGACTGCGGTAGAGTTCCAACTACCGACTACCAACTCCGGTTCGGATGCAGTCGAGCGGAACTGCCAAAGCCGTGCCGGCTAGGATGAGCAGATCAACGGGAACAAAGACCCGGCTAAAACTCAGATCCGAACCATGCTGGACCAATGAAGGAAAATACGAAAACGAACTGGGAACATTTCTACAATAATTTATTCATAATAAACGAGGAAATTCACGTGGCACAGAAACAGGTTTATTGGGGTGTTATGTAGGGGAAAGAAAGAAGATGTAGTGTGACAATTTACAGCAACTTACAAAAGAAGACACAGCAGACTTACCCAGGAATTATATAGGCAAGATTTACAATGATCGAAAACACTAATACAGTTTCTACTTATTCGACTGGCGCCACACACTCAGACAAAATAAACCCAGTTGAAGGCAAAGGACTGTTGCAGCCAGGGAGGGAGGCGGGCTGAGGTCGCAGTTCTTTAGAGTACCTGAGTCTCGGGAAAGGAATGCTCCGTGATGCGGCACCAGCCAACAGTCGTGCAGTCAGGTCCACAGCCGCCCGTGTGGAGTTTGGGTCAGTGGAGGAGCTCGAGTGAGCCGGGACCAGTGGTCGGGCCGTCGGAGCGAAACGTGAGCGGAGCCAAGCAGCAGGAACCCCTTCGTTTTCCAACCAACTCCGGCCTCCAAGCACAGAACGAACGACCCCCAAAAAAACTCAAGACTGAGGATGGTGTCGTGGTTTATAGACCTCCCTTAGCGGGACGGGGCCTTGGTCAAAACTGACGTCACTGTCTGCCCTGGTTGGACGGGGCTCCCATGGGTCCGCCCTTTCTGGGCGGGGCCTCGGCCAGGCACCGGCGAGGCCCGCCCACTCCACGCATGTGGAATCGTCAAGAAAGAGTTGGAGCGTTTGGAGAAGCCGAAGAGGAACTGCGACAGCGAAGATTGTCTCGGAAAAACGAGCCTCCAGAGACAACAGGTGGACCGTGGTACGTTGTTTCCAGCGAACCGAAGGCTGCAAGCACTCGAGTACTGTGGATCGCAATGGAGGATGGGATATAAAGATTTATTACCCCAACTAAAAAAACATCGCAAAAAAACCCCTTCGATTTCCCACGACACATAAGGAGGGATTTTGTCTACATATACACTTAACGGCAAAACTGACTGAGGACACCTGTATGTTGTATGCGTACAGTTCCGAGAACCGTAACAATATATATAATTATATTGTTGCGAATTCGCTCCCGCCGGCGTGCGAGCGGCCACGAAACTCGAATCGCGGCACGTCGCCCACCGGACGGACAATCCAGTCGTGACCCTCTCGGACTAACGCCGGGAGCTCGTCACGGGTGGGCCTTTCGGCCTCACCACGATCGTGCCAATCGGCCACCCGCGTGGGATAGGGTTGTTCGCCAAACTCGACCTACCTAAGTACCCACGCGGAGGGTAGACCGGGCGATTGCACCTCGCCGCAGGTCGACTCCGGACACAGGCCGCTTAAGCGGTCCGTTCCGTACTATCGGGATAACCGAGCGGTGTTATCGTCGGCCTCGACGGTTCCGATTAATTATCGGGCATATTAAGCCCACTACCAACCCTTTACGTGAAGCAAGATGGAGATTCAATTAAAGAAAAGACGAAGCGAAACGAGAAAACAGTTCAACATGATGCACATTTATTCCGCGGCACACAGAGAGCACACATATACAATTAAAACAATTATGCACAAAAAGCAAATGTAACAAAAGAAACAATGACGCAGAGATACTACCGAATAAGACCGACACACGGCAACACTTAACAGTTTTACTTCACCAGACTGGCGCCACACACACACGTTTACACAGAAACAAAAGAAAAGGCCACCCTCAAAGACAAGGGGGCAGACGGGGCCTGTGGGCAAATATTTGCGCGGGACCTGAAAGAGCGGTCAGGTCCGCAAGACCGGGTGGGTCCTACCCGTGTCTTTGTGACGAGCCGCAAATGTGGCAGCGCGGCGGTGCCCCGACTTCGTGCTCCTTCACGGGTTTCGTTGGCACTGCTTGGAGTGGGGTGGGAATGGGGCCCCCTTTTCGCACTATCTCAGCGCGGGGGAAAAAGGGGGGGGGAATTGTTGATGTTCTGGAGAAAGAGTATGGCTGGCTTGCGTGGGTCCCGTGACGAGCGATTCCACCGCCACCAAGTCGCCGACCGCCGTATTCCTTGCCTCGGACCCGAGCTCCTCGGACTCTTCCCCCAATTCTCCTCAGCCGACTGCCGAAAACCACCGGGACGCCCTCGCCTCCCGACTCCACTCCGCGCTCCAACCGGACTCTGCCCAAAACTCTCTCCGCTTTTCTGCCACTCTCCGCTCTTCCAAAACCGACTCGACCCAGATTCGCCTTGCGCTCGGCGCTTTATAGGCCGGCCGGAGAACCCAAATACAAATTTCCGGATCAGAACGAGCTCGGGGGCGGAGCCACGCTCGCCCATTGGACGGAGAAAAAGGGGCGTGAATCTCCCGATCCTAGAATTTGCATATCTCGATTCCACACAGACGCGCCTGGAGGCGGGGCCAAACCACCCCGCGCTTGCTGATTGGACGGATCAGAAGTGGGCGTGTAGCATTCCTGATCCGAATTCTCCTCGGAAAGGCCGCATTTTGCACTCGCGGCTCGGCGCGTATCTTGTACGAGCCCAGGACAGCCCGACGCTCGGTGCTCACAGGTGGTGCGGGAATGGCCGCAGAAGGAGAGAGGTGAAGGTGGTGGAGGGTTTATGGTGGTGGTTTATGGCCATGGTGCCGTTTGGAATGGCGGTGATGCGATGTTTGCAGGAGCGAGTTGTGAAGGTAAAGATCGTGGCTGTTGGCGTTGTTGTTGTTGTGAAGCAGCGTTGTGGTTGGTGGTTGTTGTGTGATGGCGGTTGAGACGTGGTTGGTTCAAAATAAAGATAGAACAGAAAAACGGCGATCTCAAAGGGTCGCAGCCCGAAAAAAAATCACATTTATTCCCTCTAAACAACGGGTTTGGGGCGAACTACACATGTACTTACAGAGATATCTCACCTACGGGACCTGAATGGTGGATTTGAGAATTTCCACAACCGTAACAATATATATATATATATATATATATATATATATATATATATATATATATATATATATATATATATATATATATCTATATACATATATATACATATATACATATATATACATATACACACACATACATATACATATATATATATATATATATATATATATATATATATATATATATATATATATATATATATCTTCTTCTTCTTTCGGCTGCTCCCGTTCGGGGTCGCCACAGCGGATCATCCGTATGATCCGCATAGTGATTTGGCACATGTTTTACGCCGGATGCCCTTCCTGACGCAACCCTGGTCGCCTCTTTCGACACAGGGATATGGTACACATATTTTAACCGGGGTATACACCGGCCCAGTATACTGGTACTCATTTATACTGGGACGGTGTATACCCCGGTCCGTTCCGTACTATCGGGATAACCGAGCGGTGTTATTCGTCGGCCTCGACGGTTCGATTAATTATTGGGCGTTTTAGCCCACGACCAACCCTTTACGTGAAGCAAGATGGAGATTCAATGAAAGAAAAGACGAAGCGAAGCGGGAAAACAGTTCAACATGAAGCATATTTATTTCGCGATGAACGGAAAGCACACATATACAATTCCACCAAAAGCACATGTAAAAGAAGAAGACAATGCAATATTACACAAAAAGCAAATGCAACAATGCAGATCTAACCGACTACCGGGCACACGGCAACACTTATACAATTTTACTTCACAGACGGCGCCGACAACACATATTCCCAAAGCAAAAGAAAAAGAACCACCCTCAAGGATGAGGCGGGCCTGGGGCCGAGACCGGGTCGGGCCTACCCGTCTGATGATGAGACGCGAAGTGGCGGTGGTGCCTCAACTCCGCGGGCCTCGCGGAC